>NC_063061.1:38794543-38948292 GCF_018812025.1 Megalobrama amblycephala
ATAATAAATGAAATAAATCCTAAATAATAAATAATTCTACATTTAAGTAATTTTATATAAATATATCAGTAAATGTATGTACTGTATGTAAATCTTTAAAATTAAGTAAAATAAAATAATATAATATATATATATATATATATATATATATATATATATATATATATATATATATATATACACACAAAACATGCAAATAAAATATAATAAATTAAATAAATCCTAAATAATTCTAAATTTAAGTAATTTTATGTAAATATATCAGTAAATGTATGTACTGTATGTAAATATTTAAAATTAAGTAAAATAAAATAAAATATATATATATATATATATATATATATATAAAAAATAAATAAAATATATTTATAAATGTATTTTTTTATGTTTTTCTTCCAGGAAACAAAATGAATATTTCATATGTTGTTTTGCTCTGGTCAGATGAAACTTCACAGTACCAAAGGTCTGAATTTACTGTAAATATGTGAGTTTCCACAGTGACACCTGCTAATAACATGTCCAGCGCTCGTGGAGCTCCGGCTTTGTGTTCCTGCGTCCTGTAAGTGTTCTGAATGGAGCACAGTTGGGTGTGTGTGTGAGGGTCATGGTCAGGGCCTTGTGCTGGAGGGACACGTGCTGCAGCCTCAACACACACACACACACACAGTCATTAAGAGACCCGGAGGGGTCTTTGCTTGCGGAAGTGTGGGGTGCGGTCGGATGGGGGCTTCTTTTGTTACCAAACGTGTGTGTACCGCAGGAGCCCCTCGAACACGGGACGTGCAATTAGTCACACACACACACACACACACACACACACACGCCTGAGGCCACAATACAGACACATATGATGATGTAGAGTGTGTGAATGAAAGTGTGTGTGTGTGTGTGTGTGTGAGAGAGAAATGGACAGATCCATACAATGCACAAACACACACACACACACATACTTTTCTAACACCGGTTGATGTTTTTATGTAGTTTCAGGTTCACAAACCTACAGACCTTCTACTGGACTGCAGTTTTTTTACAAGCTGAAACTCAAGAAACTAGAAGCTCGACAGGAATAATTAGACTTAAGCATGAAACAAACACGATTATCTCGCTATCTAAATGAGAAACACTTCTATTGTTTTTATATTCAGTAAAGCTTAATATACACAGGAGCTACAGACCAACTCAAACCCCAAAAGAAATCCTAAAAACGTGATTTACTTCTTAATTTAAAAGGTTTAGTCAATTAAAATTGTCTTCTGGAGACTTTGTTCCCAATACGTGGATAGAAATATGAATATTAACGCTATCTGAATGAGATCCAGGGTTATTATGAAATAAATATTTTATTTAATCTAGTTGCAAACACCTTGACTTTTTGCTGAAACGTTGGTGAATAAACTGTTTGCAAGTGAGTGTTTTTCATACGTTTGGATTTAATCTGGTTGCAACATTTTAAATCTTTGTGTACACTTAATATGCATTTTGCAACTTTGCACAGTTATAAAAATTATAATTAATAATAGTGTCACAGACTGTAAAATAAAGTGTTTTAGTTTCATAAACAAACGAGTAATAAATAACAGCCCTCAGACAAAAGACAACCCCAGAACTTAGTCTTAATTTCTGTCTATTTCTAATAAAATCGTATTATTTCATTTTTTCAGGTCTAACCTGATTGGCTCTGTTAATGTTTTCTGCTCTGACAGGATGACCGGCCACATCTCGGCTGATTCAATTTGACCTCGGCCTCTTTCTATTGGCTCTCAGCTGACCTCTGACCTCTCAGCACTCTGAATCAAACGAGCAGCTCTCAAAATAACCGCATCATGAGCGCAGCCATTCACCTGCAAACTTACAACATCAACAACACATTAAGAACAATGCAATCTGAAATCATCAAGTGTTTGTTTTGATTTCTTAATTGCTTTTGTTCCTCTTTTGTAAGTCTCGTCTGCTTAACTCATGAATGTAAATCTTGTTCAGTTTCATCACTTTGTGCATTTAGAGGTGTCGCTCTTTACTCAAAACATGCAAATTTATTTTTTATGATTTTAAACTTTAAATGTATCGCCCTTATGTATTCTCTATGTTTACTGGTGTATTTATTGTTTTTGTAATCATATAATGCATTCAAGGAGTTTTGCAGCAAAAGAACATTTCGCCGTCATCAAAGCAAATGAAACGTGACAACAGAAATATGTGACAATAAACTGGTTTCATAGTTTCACTGCCAAGAGAAATATCTCTCAAACACAATATAAGTGCATTTCCATGCTTTAGTTATTAGAAAAAAATCTTCCACACACACACACACACACACACACACACACACACACACACACACACGCCTGAGGCCACAATACAGACACATATGATGATGTAGAGTGTGTGAATGAAAGTGTGTGTGTGTGTGTGTGTGTGTGTGTGAGAGAGAAATGGACAGATCCATACAATGCACAAACACACACACACACACATACTTTTCTAACACCGGTTGATGTTTTTATGTAGTTTCAGGTTCACAAACCTACAGACCTTCTACTGGACTGCAGTTTTTTTACAAGCTGAAACTCAAGAAACTAGAAGCTCGACAGGAATAATCAGACTTAAGCATGAAACAAACACGATTATCTCGCTATCTAAATGAGAAACACTTCTATTGTTTTTATATTCAGTAAAGCTTAATATACACAGGAACTACAGACCAACTCAAACCCCAAAAGAAATCCTAAAAACGTGATTTACTTCTTAATTTAAAAGGTTTAGTCAATTAAAATTGTCTTCTGGAGACTTTGTTCCCAATACGTGGATAGAAATATGAATATTAACGCTATCTGAATGAGATCCAGGGTTATTATGAAATAAATATTTTATTTAATCTAGTTGCAAACACCTTGACTTTTTGCTGAAACGTTGGTGAATAAACTGTTTGCAAGTGAGTGTTTTTCATACGTTTGGATTTAATCTGGTTGCAACATTTTAAATCTTTGTGTACACTTAATATGCATTTTGCAACTTTGCACAGTTATAAAAATTATAATTAATAATAGTGTCACAGACTGTAAAATAAAGTGTTTTAGTTTCATAAACAAACGAGTAATAAATAACAGCCCTCAGACAAAAGACAACCCCAGAACTTAGTCTTAATTTCTGTCTATTTCTAATAAAATCGTATTATTTCATTTTTTCAGGTCTAACCTGATTGGCTCTGTTAATGTTTTCTGCTCTGACAGGATGACCGGCCACATCTCGGCTGATTCAATTTGACCTCGGCCTCTTTCTATTGGCTCTCAGCTGACCTCTGACCTCTCAGCACTCTGAATCAAACGAGCAGCTCTCAAAATAACCGCATCATGAGCGCAGCCATTCACCTGCAAACTTACAACATCAACAACACATTAAGAACAATGCAATCTGAAATCATCAAGTGTTTGTTTTGATTTCTTAATTGCTTTTGTTCCTCTTTTGTAAGTCTCGTCTGCTTAACTCATGAATGTAAATCTTGTTCAGTTTCATCACTTTGTGCATTTAGAGGTGTCGCTCTTTACTCAAAACATGCAAATTTATTTTTTATGATTTTAAACTTTAAATGTATCGCCCTTATGTATTCTCTATGTTTACTGGTGTATTTATTGTTTTTGTAATCATATAATGCATTCAAGGAGTTTTGCAGCAAAAGAACATTTCGCCGTCATCAAAGCAAATGAAACGTGACAACAGAAATATGTGACAATAAACTGGTTTCATAGTTTCACTGCCAAGAGAAATATCTCTCAAACACAATATAAGTGCATTTCCATGCTTTAGTTATTAGAAAAAAATCTTACACACACACACACACACACACACACACACACACACACACACACACACACACACACACACACACACACACACACACACACACACACTTCAGGTTGTGTGTATGGCATCTGATGTGATATGATCATCTTTGTTTAATCAGTATCTGTGTGCTTCTTACCTGCAATATTAAAGATAAAATCAAAGATACGACAACAAAACAAGCACTGAAATATTGATAATCCTCAGAGGAGCAGCACAACACCTGTGTGTGTGTGTGTGTGTGTGTTTCTATATGAAGACGGCTGCTATTAATATTACAGTTAGCAGTGTATGGCATACACAAACACAAACTTCAACACTACAGCGGCCTCAAACGTATCTGTCTGCAGGATCTTTCCTGATCTTCATCATGTTTTTAGTGGATGTATGAAGTCAAGGAAACACAGGTGCATTTCAAACCTACAAACTTACTATATTTTGTTAAAGTGTGTTTGTTTATCATTCTTTACAATAAATTACACTTGCTTTAATATTTTATATGTAATTCAGTGACATTTAGATGTTACTAAAAATACTATTTGGTGTCACAGGTTTCAGAGGCCATACATTGTGACGGCGATATGAAAGAAAGGCTTTTCCTTCTGCAGGTACCTAACATGGCTGCCGGCGTCGATCTGTGTGTGTGTGTGTGTGTGTGTTCAGTTGAATCAATACCGCGGTGCTGCATTCAAGGTGAAACCAAATCAAACTGTGATGAGGAACACAGCAGACGCACAACACAATTCACATACACACATCACTAAAACATATACACAAACTACACACATGGCGGACAAATACTAATAAAAGTAATATAAAAATAAATAAATAAGATTGAACAAAGATGTAGCATTTAAAAAAAACTCAGAATAGAGGAATACAAATATTTATATTTACTAAATGTATAAATGAATATAAATTATAAAAAAAATATATACATTTACATTTTTTAATATTATAAAATTAGATTTTACATCATAACAAATTATTATATTATTTTATTATTATATAATTATATTGTTTTAAAATATAAATTTAATGTTTAATTAAATTACTTTAGAGATATTTACACCAGAATCCATTAAATATATTAAAATTTTTTATATAATATAATATTTTTTTCATTAATGAATTCTAGAACAATTAATTATAGTTTTTTATTTCTGAACAATGTTATGTAAAATAACTTATACCAGAATCCATTTAAAAATACATTAATATTTTAATATAATATAATATAATATAATATAATATAATATAATATAATATAATATAATATAATATAATATAATATAATATAATATAATATAATATAATATAATATATATATATTTTGTTGTTGTTATTAGTGAATTCCGGAATAAATAATTACTTTATTTCAGAACAATGTTATGTAAAATAATTGTTACTTATACCAGAATCCATTTAGAACTACATTTATACTTTAAAATTATAATATAATATAATATAATATAATATATATAATATATATAATATAATATATATAATATAATATAATATAATATATAATATAATATAATATAATATAATATAATATAATATAATATAATATAATATAATATAATAATTATATATTTTGTTGTTGTTATTAGTGAATTCCGGAATAAATAACAATGTTATGTAAAATAATTGTTACTTATACCAGAATCCATTTAGAACTACATTTATACTTTAAAATATATAATATAATATAATATAATATAATATAATATAATATAATATAATACAATTTTTGTTGTTGTTAGTGAATTATGGTATACATAATGACTTTTTTATTCCAAAAATTTATTTATTTTTTTATTTTTTTTATTCCAAAATAATGTTATATAAAATAACTGCTATTTTAATAAGCAAGTTCTGATCAAATCAGAGGATAAAGTTTAAAATGCAAATAAAACACATTCTGGTTCAGTGATTGCAGATGATCAAATGTTAGTGAACTTTATTTTGCATGTTTTTATTGGTTCTTCTGATGCGTTTAATCCACCTGCATCATTAGTGTCATATATCTGTCAGTGTTTATTAGTCGGGCTGTTCACTGCTTACAACCACAATAATATTACTGAAAAGATATTGCCGTCATTTTTACTTCGACCATTATAATAGGAGAAAATGGCTCTGACGATCCATTGATGAAATAAGCACGAAAACAAACAGTCTTCAGGATGGATTACACGGGCTCTCGCTCTTTCCCTGCGTCGGGAACACAATATTGATTTATGAACAGTATTGACGGCGTATCTTTAATACCGCCCGATCTATTGTAATGTCATTGCATGTGAATCACATTTGCTCTCTGCGTCCGAGGGAAATCAGCTAAAAAGGCTGGACAACTGCACCGTTTCTCCACGTATATCTCAGTTTTTCATTTTCATCTGAAAAAGAGGTGGATCGGGGTGGACGGATAATAAAATTATCAAAGCGGAGAGAGCATCAATTAAACAGAGAGAGAGAGAGAGAGAGAGAGAGACAGAGAACAATAAGAAAGATGCAGCAGACGCTCCTTCACGCTGTGAAACAAATCAATACCATCATGCACCCCGACGGCAGCAGAACTCCGAGGATTCGCTCCGACATTCCAGCAACAATCGCTCGACATTCGCCAATCCCGCACCGAGCATGCTCCGACATCATGGATTATCAGCTCCCATGATGCACTGCCTGCTCAGCCAGCCCGCTCGGCCATTGATCACCGATACACAGGCAGGTAACATTTGATAGCAGGGGATTGTGGGAAAGGATTGATCTTTGCCGCCCTACAATACAAGAACAAATCTCACGCTAGGAAATAAATGCCGTTTTTGCTCTGCTCTTTATATCAAAACAAAAGCAAAAACCCGTTTTGTCAATTCAGTTTTCGTCTTTCTGTATTCCCGACCTGGAATCTATTTGTCCTGAAGAGTCTTGAAACAAAAGACGGAGCAGAATTCACTTAGAAAGCGTCCGGCGAGTGCAAACGCAATTTATTAGTGAGGAGGAAGAGGACGTGACCTTCTCTGGCCCTCGTTTCTGAAGGTTAAATACATTTTTATGCTTTAAAACACACGCACATGATCCAGAGATCATATCTGGAGTTTTCTAATCAAGTACAGCGAGAGAATGTTGGTGAATACAGAGCAGACTATGCCCCACAACACACACACACACACACACACACACACACACACACACACACACACACACACACACACACACACACACACACACAGTGAAGTGTGGCATGTGCCAAAGTGTTGCATCTGTTTGCATGTTCACTGTCAGTGCTTTTCTTACACTCTGTGTGTGTGTGTGTGTGTGTGTGTGTGAGAGAGAGAGACAGTTCAATAGCGCGACAGACGGCCAGTGTGTGTCCGCTGAGACTGGGGCTCGAGTGTCCATGATAAAAGAGTCCACAAAGCGATTCTGACCGCGTCTCTCTTCAATACAGACCCCTCCTGCTCGCCTGCTTTCACACACGCCTTTATCAATAGGCCGCGGCGCTGAATAGCACAAACACTCTCTATTTGGCTTCCAGTCAATTAAGCTCTAAGCTGTCGGTAAACAAGACTTTTAACTTCCTTCGTACGGCCTGAAAAAATTGGAGACACGCGATTTCAACAAAGAAGAGGCGAGGAGAAAGAAGAAAAAAACGAAGGTTAGTTGTTTGCGGACAAGCATGAATTACAGAGATTGAGGTGTACGCGCACACACACACACACACACACAAAAAAACAACTTCATTAGTTCAACTGACCAACAAACAACACTAAATAAATGCTAAATAAAAGTACTAAATTCTTACGAAACTTTTAACATTATAAGTTAATTGCAAATTCACTAATAGCACCCAGCCACTTTTGCTTAAACCATAACTTGACCAGCTAGCTCAGACACAACCAGCAGATCAGACGCCAAAATCATGCCAATCACTTACAGAATATTAACGTAAAAAAACATTGAAAGTAGCACACATATGTATGATTAAACTAACACAACACCTAACACAATCCAACGGTTACACTTTATCGACAGTCCACTTTAGACATTCTACTAACTGTAACATTCTACTACTATGTAACATTCCAACAATGTAACATTCGGTAACACTTTATTTTAAAGTGTCATTGTTACAAATATTACATGTATTTACTATAGTAATAACAGTAAATTATGCAGTTACATGCAACTAACCCTAAACCAAACCATAATCTTACCCCTTTTTTAAGTACATGTAGTTACGTAATATTCCTCAGTACTTAAATGTATAATTACACTGTAACAAAGACACCTTAAAATAAAGTGTAACCTAAGATTATACTAACTACTATGTAACATTCTAACTATGTAACATTCTACTAATTGTAACATTCTACTAACTACTATGTAACACTACTAACTGTAACATTCTACTAACTACCATGTAACATTCTACTAACTGTAACATTCTACTAACTACTATGTAACATTCTAACTATGTAACTTTCTACTATTTGTAACATTGTACTAACTACTATGTAACATTCTAATGAACTACTATGTGACATTCTACTAACTGTAACATTCTACTATGTAACATTGTACTAACTACTGTAACATTTTAACTGTAACATTCTACTTCTACGTAACATTCTATGTAACATTCTACTAACTACTATGTAACATTCTAATTAACTACTATGTAACATTCTACTATGTAACATTACACTAACTACTATAACATTCTAAGTAACATTCTACTACTACGTAACATTCTATGTAACATTCTACTAACTACTATGTAACATTCTACTATGTAACATTCTAATATGTATCTTTCTACTAAGTACTATGTAACATTCTACTATGTAACATTCTACTAACTACTATGTAACATTCTACTATGTAACATTCTAATATGTATCTTTCTACTAAGTACTATGTAACATTCTACTATGTAACAAAGTATCTTTGCAACTACGTGTCAACTAACTCTCATTAGAAAATTAGTAGTCTGTAGTAGACTGTTACGTTAGGGTTCAGGTTAGTAGAATAAGTCGATGTACTTGTAAGTTACTTATAGTCAGTAGAATGTCTGTTGGGGAGCATCAAAATAAAGAATCAGAAGATATTAGGCCCTAGACAATCTACTAATACTCTAATTAGACTAGTTGACATGTAGTTGCAAAGTTACTTATAGTTAGTAGAACGTCAAAAGTGGACTATCAAAATAAAGTGTTACCAATCCAACACATCTTGATGGGTAAATCAAGTCTCATCCTACATTATTACCAATTAAATATAGTTAAAGTCAGAAATACATCACACCACGGAAGTTCAATTGGTTACAAATGACTGATGAAGAAATAACAAAACCAAACCATTATTTCTCATAGGGTTAAGCATGATGTCAAATAAAAGCTAAAACGCAGCACTTCTGTGGCCGAACAAAGAAGTTTCTTGCATGTGTGTCATCTGAACCTCAGAGATGAAACTGGATGTGTGCAGAACAGACACGTTCAGACACCAGACGTGCTGCATGGAGACACCGACGTGAGTGTGTGTGTGGTGGGACAGACGTCCCCACAACTTCCAGTAAGGTAAAGCGCCAATGGGCTTGTGGGTGAGATCAATACTGCGGCTTCCAGCATCAGAGAGACAGACAAGTCTCTGTGCAGATATGAAGACTAAATAAACCGAGTATATGGTCAATATCACAGAGACTACTGGTCTGGTCTAGTGCAGTCTGGTCTGGTCTGGCCTATGGTATACCGGCAGAATCAAAATGATATGTAAAGTAACTTAAGTTAGTAAGTTAATTCAATGTGAAAATTGTTTCCAAACTATACCAAATTCTTTTCCAGTGTACTGGATTAAAATCTAAGAACAAAACAACATACCAGTCCTGTTTTAAAACACTTGTTAGTTTCATCACTGTTAGAGATGTGTAGCGCTCCCTGCTGGTTAAACTAGTAAACACATGCATGATCAGAGGATCCACAAAGCATTCAGCAGAGATTGTTTGGTTTAGTATCATGTTGTCGGGATGGGAAATGCTGTCCTTGGTCTCGTGCTTGAAGTGTCCATTTTCCAAGTTTTCAAATAGTGCATTAGAAACAGACCTTCACCTCATATCACACTGAAAGCGTATGTGACATGTAGCACACTTAGAACTCAGTACACACACACACACACACACACACACACACACACACACACACACACACACACACACACACACACACACACACACACAGGAGCAGATTCCATTAAAACTGAAGCGTAAGTGGCCGTTTAAGAGAGTGAATCTCAACCAATTTAACATTCACAAAAGAGGGTAGAGCGACTCAAAGGAAACAGCCTTGAAGACAGAAAAGCAAGATGATCACCTCCTAAGCCATGATGGCTCTTTGAGGAACGTTATCGCAATTAAGTGATTTCAGCAAGAGAGAAAGAAGGTACGACCCTTTTAAGGGCGAGAAGCTTTTATTTCCTGTCTGTGAGGGTGTTTTCTTGCTCCCTTTAAAGGGACAGCTCACCCAAAATTCTAAATCATGTACTCATTCCAAACATGCATGACTTTCTTCTGCAGAAAAATTTGCTGCTACTGTATGACTTCAGAAAATCACTAGTTTTATGGTGCTTTCTTAAGTTAAAATCCACTTTTAATGTACATAAAGAGCAGCCTGAACTTTCTGAACTTTGTAGCACATATCATTTTGTGTGCTAAGTAAGAAATAAATTTATATGGTTTGAAAGACATGAGGGTGAGTAAATAATGATGGAATGTTCATTTTCAGTTGAAAGATTCCTTTAAGAATCAAAAAGAATGTTAAATCAGGCCACTTTGAGAGCGACGGAACTTTCAGAGCGAGTGCTGATGTCATCAGTAAACTGGAGCGCAAACGCAACAGAAGCATTAAATGAAATGAACCAGAACACACACACAATCCTTCAATCAATTTTGCAATCTAATTTTAGCCCAAGCTAAGCAAGAAGGAAACAAACAAACAAAAAAAGAGAGATAAGGAAAGAAGTGATCAATAATCAGCTCACTTGATAAATGAATGAATGAATATGAAATATTAATAAAAATTAAAAGAAGAAGAAAAACAATATATGAAAAAAAAAAAAAACCTAACGAAAAAATAATGAAATATATGGAGACAAATATGCAAAAAAAAAATTAGTGGGGAATGAAAAAAATATATAATTGGGCAAATAAGAAATAAATTATTTTTTTGAAAAAAAAAAAAAAAGGTCTATGGTATGACTATTTATCAAGATAAGTGTGTGTGTGTGTGCACATGTATGAGAGCAGGTGCAGACTCTGTGTGTGTAGTCAACACTAGCTGGTGTTCAACTTTGTCAAATCAGTCAAGAAAGTGTCTATTAACCTCAGTGTGTGTGTGTGTTTGTGTGTGTGTGTGTGTGTGTGTGTGTGTGTGTGTGTGTGTGTGTGTGTGTGTGTGGTTGTACCCGAGCAGGACCATCTGTCACCCCCTCCTGGCCCTTTTACCCCCTGATGGGAGCAGGCGTGCTGCTCTCTGGGCTGTTTCAGGGGGGTTTAACCCCACAACATCCTGCCAGCAAAGCAAAAGAACCTGCCCCACTAGATGCCCCCCCCCACCTCTGAACTCCACTCAGTAGTGCTGTTTACTAAAGTAATAGTGCTGTTGATCAAACCTCTAGCATTAAACATGAGTATTAAAGGTGAGTGTGTGTCATCCTGAAACCACCAACAACACCCTAGCAACTGTGCAGCAGCAGCCTAAATCACTCAGAACACCGTAACAACTGTGCAGGAACAGCCTAAAACACTCACAGCACCCTAACAACTGCATGACAACAGCCTGAAACACTCAGAACACCCTAACAACTGCATAACAGCCTGAAACACTCAGAACACCCTAACAACTGCATAGCGACGGCCTAAAACACTCATAACACTAGCAACAGCATAACAGCCTGAAACACTCAGAGCACCATAGAAACTGCATAGCAACAGCTTAAAAAACCCAGAACACCCTAACAACTGTACAGGAACAATCTAAAACACTCGGAACACCCTAACAACTGCATAACAACTACTTAAACACTCAGAACACCCTAGTAACTGCATAGCAACAGCCTAAAACACTCAGAACACCCTCACAACTGCATAGCAACAGCCTGAAATATTCAGAACACTGTAGCAACTGCATAACATTCTAAAAAATACACAATCAATCAAATCAAATACCACAGCAACCAGCAACTTAAAAACAGTACACCTTAGCAACAGTAGAGTAACAACCACTCAAAACACCTTAGTAATGCCCTAGAAACCACCAAGAATATCCTAGCAACTGCATAGCAACAAATGGCGATCACACTCAAAACTTTTACATTGTCAAACACCACTGATAATTAAAAAAAAAACCAAAAAAAAAAAACCCTCTACTCTCAGTTTCCTGTAAGCTCTTAATCTCTTTGCTGTGTTCAGGTCACAGATTTTGCTCCGGACATCAAAGCTGAATTTTTAACATCTGTCTCTGGCTGAATTCCCCCAGTGTGGCTCCATTGTGCTGAATTATTAATTTCCTTGTGTTTAATGATCTTGGAGTCTGTTCTCTGTCTTATGAACAACACTGCCCTGTTACCGTGCCATTATGACATCATCATCATCATCAGAACTAAATCCAGATCAACACGTGAACGACCCGTGACCGCTGAACACACTATTGTCCTCATGCATGAGGTCATTCTTAAAGAAACAGAGCACTAAATCTGCCCATTCGTGCTTTTGCATAGTCAGACATTTCCATGAATTCTCTTCAAACTGTTACTCTGTAGTGACCTGAATGACTACATGGACCAAAGCAAGTTTACAATGTTGAGTATGAATGAAAACTATTTATGAATAAAGTCCCCAATCATGATGCCTCATCCTTCGTGATTCCATTAAGAACATCAAACCAAACACCAAGACTCAAAGACCTGCAAAATCATTCATCATAAAATCATGGATTCCATGGTATGACTCCACTGAAGAGCAGGAAAAAAAAAAAATTACTATAAAAGAATAGAAGACCTTTTAGTGTGGAAAAACTGACATGTGCAAACAAACAAACAGAAGGTGTTTGGTTTGATGTTCTTAAAGGAATCGAGTGTGATGATGCAGGTCAGAGAGCTGCTGGAATCACTGCTTATTTTTCATTTATTTGGGCTTTTATTGGGTCACTGTTCGTTTTACGAGGATCCAGAACAGCCTGAGGGCAAATGCTCTCACACACACACTCATAAAGTCAGCAATGGAAAACCTACTGATGAACAAACACTTGTGAAGACACAAACAAAAGCACACAAGCTAAATCTTTCATGAGAAGGTGGTTTTCAGTTGTAGTTGATCTACGGAGTTAAAGAAAAAAAATCTACACCGTGTGCGGTGGTCAAAGGTCATAACACCACAAGAGCATCGATAGGGAAGAGAAGAAATCAGACAGGTAAAAAGCTCAAGTCCTACATTCAGAAGATGAGCTATGAGAAGAGAAAGAAAAGAGAAGAAAAAAAGGTGAGACAAGAGGAGAAATGAAAAGATGAGTTTATCAGTAGCTGCGTTTACATGGACCCTAATTATTCGGTTTTAATCGGAGTAGCAGCACAGTAGGAATATAAAAGTCACATGTAACCATGTCAATCATAATGAATAGGCCAAACCGGTAGAAATTTCATTTGGATTGTAAGGGGTGATTTGAACCTTTTCTAATCCATTCGATAAGACAGAAGGGAAGGGAAGGGAGTGAGAAGGGAAGGGAGTGCTAAGAAAAGGGAAGGGAAGGGAATGGAAAGGAGCAAGAAAGGAAGGGAGCAAGAAGGGAAGGGAAGGAGCAAGAAGGGTAGGGGCAAGAAAGGAAGGGAAGGGGCAAGAAGGGTAGGGGCAAGAAAGGGAAGGGAGCAAGAAAGGAAGGGAGTAAGAAGGGAAGAGAAGGGGCAAGAAGGGTAGGGGCAAGAAAGGAAGGGAAGGGAGCAAGAAAGGAAGGGAGTAAGAAGGGAAGAGAAGGGACAAGAAGAGTAGGGGCAAGAAAGGAAGGGAAGGGAGCAAGAAAGGAAGGGAGTAAGAAGGGAAGGGGCAAGAAAGGAAAGGAAGGGGCAAGAAAGGAAAGGAAAGGAAGGGGCAAGAAGGGTAGGGGCAAGAAAGGGAAGGGCGCAAGAAAGGAAGGGAGTAAGAAGGAAAGGGAAGGGGCAAGAAGGGTAGGGGCAAGAAAGGAAGGGAAAGGAAAGAAGCAAGAAAGGAAGGGAGTAAGAAGGGAAGGGGCAAGAAAGGAAAGGAAGGGGCAAGAAGGGTAGGGGCAAAAAGGGAAGGGAAGGGACAGGAAGGGAAGGGGCAAGAAGGGTAGGGGCAAGAAAAGAAGGGAAGGAAAGGGAAAGGAGCAAGAAAGGAAAGGAAGGGAAGGGGCAAGAAGGGTAGGGCAAGAAAGGAAGGGAAGGGAGCAAGAAAGGAAAGTAAGGGAAGGGGCAAGAAGGTTAGGGCAAGAAAGGAAGGGAAGGGAGCAAGAAAGGAAAGGAAGGGAAGGGGCAAGAAGGTTAGGGCAAGAAAGGAAGGGAAGGGAGCAAGAAAGGAAAGGAAGGGAAGGAAAGGGAAAGGAGCAAGAAAGGAAGGGAAGGGGCAAGAAGGGTAGGGGCAAGAAAGGAAAGGAAGGGAAGGGGCAAGAAGGGTAGGGCAAGAAAGGAAGGGAAGGGAAGGGATGAGACAAGATGATATGAGATGTCAAGAGATGTAACAAGAAGAGTTTAAAAAAGAAGAAGAAACAAGCCAAAACAAAAGAAAAGAGAAACAAATCAAAATGGAAGAGAAGGAAAGAGAAGGTACAAGAGACGAGATATGAATGCATGGGGTGATAGATGAAGAAAAAATGTGATGAAAAGAGCCAAAACAGAAGAGAAGAAATTAGACATGATGAGAAGAGAAGATGACGAGACGAGATGAGACAATATAAGGTGATACAAGAAGAAAAAAAATTAAACAAGCCAAAACAGAATGAGACAAGACGAGAAAAAAACAAATCAAAATGGAAAAGAAAAAGAGAAGATGTGAGATGATACGAGATGAGACGAGACATGAATAAATTAGGTGATACATGAAGAAAAAATGTGATGAAAAGAGCCAAAACAGAAGAGAAGAAATTAGATAAGATGAGATGTGAAGAGATGTTACAAGAAGAGATCAAAGAAAAACATTGAAGAAACAAGCTGAAACGAGAAGAGACAAGATGAGACGAGATGAGACGAGAAGACACAAATCAGAATGGAAAAGAAGATATGAAGTGATGAGGTGATACTAGAAGAGACAACAAGAAAAGAAGTAAAGAGCCAAACCAAAATGAAAGAGGATAATGAGTGAGAAGAAAAGTGAAGAGAAGCGATAAGGTTAGTCAACAGAGACAAGATGAGCCGTGAAGAGACAAAAGAAGAAAAGAAGTCAAGAAACAAGGCAAAATGGAAGAGAAGAGGATGACAGGTGTCATCACCTTTGACCTCTGACCTCTGAGAGGCTGCAGCGCTCTTCTCATCTCCTTCCTGTCATTCTGTGTCCTGAATGAGCACGTTGAGCCATTCTGAGACAGAGACTAAACACGCTGCGTCTGCGCTGTCACGTTTGTAAAATGATCATGTATTTGTAAAGAGGTTACGCAGCGCTAACATGATTGTATGTTTGGAGACTGATGATGCATTTGAGAGCTGAATTCTGGGCTGTCGTGGCTCCTTGCGGAGGAGTTTTCCATCTCTGTCATTATCCGGCGGACAACTCATCCGTCCTGGGAAATATTAGACGTTCACATACACACACACACACACACAGCATGTATTTTAAGAAAAAAACAACCTTTCACAACACAAATGAAAACACACACATGGATGCTCTGCTCCTACGGGACTAAAAGAAGCTCCGCCCACTTCCTGTAACCGTAATCAAGACATCTGAGGTGGGGGTGGATTCACTCTGACCTCTGACCTATCCAGCTCCTAACATGACAGTGACTGCACTTGTGCAGTCATCGATCAGGCATAGCATTTTGACCACCTTCTTAATATTGTGTTGGTCCCCCTTTTGCTGCCAAATCAGCTCTGACCCGTCAAGGCATGGACTCCTCTAGACCCCTGAAGGTGTGCTGTGGTATCTGCACCAAGATGTTATCAGCAGATCCTTTAAGTCCTGTAAGTTGCGAGGTGGAGCCTTCATGGATCGGACTTGTTTGTTCAGCACATCCCACAGATGCTTGACTGGATTGAGATCTGGGGAATTTGGAGGCCAAGTCAACACCTCAAACTCATTGTTGTGCTCCTCAAACCATTCCTGAACCATTTTTGCTTTGTGTCAGGAGCATTATCCTGCTGAAAGAGGCCACAGCCACCAGGGAATACAGTTGCCATGAAAGGGTGTACAAGGAACAATGCTTAGGTAGGTGGTACGTGTCAAAGTAACATCCACATGGATGGCAGGACCCAAGGTTTCCCAGCAGAACATTGCCCAAAGCCTCACACTGCCTCCGCTGGCTTGCCTTCTTCCCATAGTGCATCCTGGTGCCATGTGTTCCCCAGGTAAGCGACGCACATGCACCCGGCCATCCACATGATTCATCAGACCAGGCCACCTTCTTCCATTGCTCCATGGTCCAGTTCTGATGCTCACGTGTCCACTGTTGGCTCTTTCGGCACTGGACAGGGGTCAGCATGGGCACCTTGACTGGTCAGCAGCTATGCAGCTCCATACACAACAAACTGATGCACTGTGTATTCTGACACCTTTCTATCAGAACCAGCATTAACTTCTTGAGCAATTTGAGCTAGAGGAGCTTGTCTGTTGGATCAGACCACATGAGCCAGCCTTCGCTCCCCACATGCATCAGTGAGTCTTGGCCGCCCATGACCCTGTCGCCGGTTCACCACTGTATACCAATGTAACTGTCTAAATTCTCACAGCTGTGGTTCAAGACCCTGATTTGATCAGACGATCACAGAAACGAGAGCTCTGATCATCAGAGATCAGCGAGAGAAACAGGAGCAGATCTGATATCAGATCAATGCGAGCAGAACTGAAGCATGAATGTGAATCCGAGATCTTTCATAACACACGACACATCTCACACACATCAAGAAAGATGCTGATAAAGTCACAGTTCTCATGCAGGTCTGTCCTGTTCTAGCTGGTTAAGGAGGATTAACAGGAAACACTTTCACCACATTAATGTGAGACACTGATAATCTCTCCATCGATCCTCCACTTATGTGACAGTCTCTCCATCCAAACATCCTTCTATTCGCTGTGAAAATCTACAATAGTAACCCATCTCATGTCCGTTATATGACTTAATTCCCAGTGAAAGAACACATGTAGGCTGGGACTTGAGTTTATTGAAGTGAATTGATGTGATGATGGTGTAAATTTAGTTTCAGTTCCACATGCATTTGCACTGAATCATAAAAATCTGGTCTGAACAGGCCAACAAGACAATCTTGTGCACACACACACACACACACACACACACACAGTAAAGCAATCACTATTTCTAGCACTTGTGAAAAGCAGCATACGCTGCCGTCCGTCTCTCTCTCTGCTGCAGTCCAGTCGGCTCTCTGCATCCAGTCAATAACACAGACATGCATGACGATTTATCATTTTCTACTCTCATTTTTCACTTATTGACATTGTTTTTCCATTTATTCTGCAGAATTAAATCAGTAAGTCCAGACGAACCGAGTGCTGCCTGTGTCTCACACACAGTCTTACTACAATCCTTTCTTATCTCTTCTGCTCACCAATTCTGCATTTATTTGATCAGAAATACAGTAAAAACAGTGAAATATTATTACAATTTTATATAACTGTTTTCTATGTGAATATATATTAAACTGTAATTTATATCCTGTGATCAAAGCTGAATTTTCAGCATCATTCCTCCAGTCTTCAGTGTCACATGATCCTTCAGAAATCATTCTAATACGTTGATTTGCTGCTCAAGAAACATTTATGATTATTATTAATGTTGAAAACAGTTCATATTTTTGTGGAAACCATCATAAATTTGTTTTTTTAATATTCTTTGATGAAAATTAAGTTTAAAAGAACAGCATTTATTTGAAATAGAATCTGTGTAATATTATGAAAAGCCACTTTTGATCAATTGAACGATAGCGTATGTAACACTTTAGTTTGGGGTCCAATTCTCACTATTAAGCAACTAGTTATTAGTATGCATATTATTAGGATATTGGTAGTTAATTAGTACTTTTAGAGCAGATATTAATGTCTTATTCTGCATGAGCTTATTCTACATCCCTTAATCCTACCCATTACCTAAACTTAACTAACTTACTAATATTAATAAGCAGCAATTAGGAGTTTATTGAGGGTAAAACAGTAATTAATAGTGAGAATTAAAACAAAATTTTGACGTATTTTATGGTTCTAGTCTAGGTTAATGATGATAACTCGTTCTAAAGTCATTAGAAAACCACCTGATCTGAAGAATGACAGACTGAGCAACTACAGGAATATTGATATGAATCAAAATATGGCGTTATGTCCTAAAGTTTGTACTCAAAGTGAGCTGCTCGACAAACAGAGACTGATACATTCACTCCATCTGTGTGCTGTTCAGGGTCAGAGTAATGATGTCTGTGGTGTTGGGAACCATGGGAGATGATTAGGGTCTTCCTTAGGGTCTGAAACTCTGTGTGTGTGTGTGTGTGTGTGTGTGTGTGTGTGTGTGTGTGTGTGTGTGTGTGTGTGTGTGTGTGTGTGTGTGTGTGTGTGATATTTCCCTTCTCCAAGGTACTGAAATGAGAAACTCAGGAATCTCATCCTGCAGGAAGAACATGCCGTTCTGCTGCCACTGCCACACACGAAGAGAGACAGACATGAGGGTGTGTCCTTACCTGCTGTGATGTCATCATCCGTCACGTCCATCTCTTCCTCTGGAACTTTGGTCTCAGTGGGCGGGGCTTCAGCAGGGGGCGGGGCAGGCTGGGCGGTCTCTGGGGCGGTTCCCGCTGCAAACACACAAGCCAATCACAAGTGAAAATGCAGAATGACAAAGAACGAAATTACAAATTCTCTTTTCCGCATGTCGCAAGATAATGTTTTAACTTTTGTTGTGTTTTTGTCATTTTTTTAGTTGCAGTTTTTCTATTATTTAGTTTCAGTTTTAGTTATTTTAAAGGTGCCCTAGAATCAAAAATTTAATTTACCTCGGCATAGTTGAATAACAAGAGTTCAGTACATGGAAATGACATACAGTGAGTCTCAAACTCCATTGTTTCCTCCTTCTTATATAAATCTCATTTGTTTAAACGACCTCCGAAGAACAGGCGAATCTCAACATAACACCGACTGTTACGTAACAGTCGGGATCATTAATATGTACGACCCCAATATTTGCATATTCCAGCTCATGTTTAAGGCATTAAACAAGGGCAGCCAGTATTAACGTCTGGATCTGTGCACAGCTGAATCATCAGACTAGGTAAGCAAGCAAGAACAATAGTGAAAAATGGCAGATGGACAATCATGCACATCATGCACAATCAAGCCTCTACAAATGATTCAGAACGCAGCAGCACGTCTCGTCTTCAACGAGCCCAAAAGAGCCCACGTCACGCCTCTCTTCATCTCTCTTCACTGGCTACCACTTGCTGCTCGCATCAAATTCAAGGCGTTGACGCTTGCTTACAGATCCACCACAGGCTCAGCACCTCCTACTTCCACTCACTCTTACGAGTCTACACTCCTACCAGAAACCTGCGCTCATTAAAGGAGCGAAGGCTTGTGGTACCATCACAGAGAGGCACGAAATCACTTTCCAGAACATTCTCATTCACTGTCCCTTGCTGGTGGAATGATCTTCCTGCCTTCATCCGGAATGCGGAATCCCTGCCAATATTCAAAAGACAGCTGAAAACCCATCTCTTTCGTGAGCACTTAACCTCATCTTAAAAAAAAATAATAAAAAAAAATCTTATACCTATCCTTTCACTTCCTCTCTATTGTAGTTTAGGATAATCTGAGCACTGCCTATAACTTGTATTATGAGCACTTCTTGTCTATTTGCCTCGTCATGACGACTCGCTTGTTGTATTCCTCACTTGTAAGTCGCTTTGGATAAAAGCGTCTGCCAAATGAATAAATGTAAATGTAAATGTAGATGGAGCAATAATAACTGACATGATTCATGATAACATGATATTTTTAGTGATATTTGTGAATTGTCTTTCTAAATGTTTTGTTAGCATGTTGCTAATGTACTGTTAAATGTGGTTAAAGTTACCATCGTTTCTTACTGTATTCACGGAGACAAGAGCCGTCGCTATTTTCATTTTTAAACACTTGCAGTCTGTATAATTCATAAACACAACTTCATTCTTTATAAATCTCTCCAACAGTGTGTAATGTTAGCTTTAGCCACAGAGCATAGCCTCAAACTCATTCAGAATCAAATGTAAACATCCAAATAAATACAATACTCACATGATCTGATCCATGCATGCAGTATGCATGACGAACATCTTGTAAAGATCCATTTTGAGGGTTATATTAGCTGTGTGAACTTTGTTTATGCACTGTATTATAGTCGAGAGCTCGGGGGGGCGGGGAGCGCGAGATTTAAAGGGGCCGCAGCCTGAAACGGTGCATAGTTAATGATGCCCCAAAATAGGCAGTTAAAAAAATTAATTAAAAAAAATCTATGGGGTATTTTGACCTGAAACTTCACAGACACATTCAGGGGACACCTTAGACTTATATTACATCTTCTAGGCCACCTTTAAGCTTAAGTTATACTAAATGAAAATAAGAAATCTTGCTTTGACAACTAGCTGAAATAAAATGCGTTTTATATATTTTATTTTATATTAGCTAACATTTATGTTATTTCAAGTAACGAAATGGATATTTGATGGTTTTAGTTTTAGTTAACGATAATAACCCTGGTACTAAAGTCACCTGAACTGAGTAAAACTGACTGAGTAACTACAGGAATATTGATATTAATCAAAATGCGACATTATATCGCTAACAGAAGTCAATCACAGTATAATAAATGAAAATGCAGTTGCTGCTGCGGCAACGACCAAATTTGGAAGAACGGCATTTATCTTGTTGTCTCTTTTCCGCAAATGTCGCTAACTTCTCTTGTTTTCTGGCAACCTTGTTAAAAAGCTCATCAGGGTTTATTGGTGCTTTGCATTATCGAGGCTTTATTAAGCTTTAGCGCCTGATTACCACCATTTTTATTCTGCGCCTTCATTCGGTGCTTATCCTGGAATTACCAATTAAAATAAGCTTTTCATTAAAGAGGCTGCAAATGAATCAATGCTGCTTAAAGGTGAGAATGAGCTAATCTAGACGGGGCGCTAATTAATGAGACCCCCAGACCCCCGCGAACCCTCAGCGGAGAGAGAGACGGGTCTGGTGTTTAAGAGCTGTCAGACTGATCCAGATCTGACTGACAGAACACACTCACAGAGAGAAAAACACACGCGGAATAGAAGAAAAACAAACTCGCACAGAGACCACAATCAGATGTATCTGCATTACTGTAACACACACACACACTTGTGCACACACACACACACACACACACACACACACACACACACACACACACATAGACAGAAATTATTAAGTGTCTTTAATTTGTGCTAACACACACACACACACACACAAATTCACAAATACACACACGCACACACACACACACACTCATAAATACTCACACACACTCATACAGACATACACACTCTTCTCACACATACACTCACATACACAATCATAAACACTCACACACACACACTTATACACACACTCTCTCTCACACACACTCTGGAAAAACTGAAAAATTCAAGATATTAATAAAAAATAAAATAGCATATAAACAACACTAAAATAACTATGAAAGCTTGTTTCTGACATTAAATAAAAAATAAGACTGGTAATTACATTTTATCTCAGAATTTTTCACCTTTTTTTCAGAATTGTGAGATAACTCACAATCATGAGTTTATAAGTCAGAATTACAAGTTATAAAGTCAGAATTGAGTGATATAAATGCAATTGTGAGAAAACTCACATTTGCATGTTATAATGTTTTAAAATTGTTAAAACATTTTTTCCCTCACAACTGAACATTATAACATGCAATTGCCAGAAAAAAAAGAATTGTGAGGAAAAAAAAGTCAAAATTGTGAGTTTATATCTTGCAACTCTGACATTTTTCTCGCAATTGCATGTTATAATGTTCAATTGTGAGGGAAAAAAGATGTTTTAAAAGTTTTAAAGATGACTATAACATGCAAATTTTTATATCTCGAAATTCTGAGAAAAAAGTCAGAATTGTGAGATGCAAACTCACAATTGCAAGAAAAAAAGTCTGAATAAAAATACTTTTTTTTTTGTGAGACAAAAAGTCGCAATTACTTTTTTTTATTTTTGTTTTTTTTTTATTGGCGGAAACAAGCTTCCATAAATAACACTGCATTTATCCTTGAATCATTAATAGTTTATGAATTGCACCATACAACAAAAAGGTGCAAAAAAACATGTTTAAAAAAGCCATTTAAAGACTCAAATGTTTTGAGCGAACAAAGAACATTAAATGGTAACAATGAAATTAAAATGTCAATCTAGAGATTTAAGATCAGAATTTGATCTTAAATGATTCTAAATCAAAAAATGATTTAGAATTACAGACGATATTGGGCTGATGTTCATCACATTCAGAAAGTCACAAAACAGTGAACTGGAGCAGATAATCACAACTGGCTAATCTGGTCTCAGTCTGAGGCACTTCAGATGCCATATTGACAATATCCGCCCAATTAGCTTTGATAAAGTCTGTGTTTGTGTGTCCTGGGCTACTCAGAGAGACATAAGAAACGCACACCTTTTCTCTTCTCATCATGAAGGAACAGGTGACAATCAGAGAGAAAATCACACAATTGAAAATGTAGGCAGCAAAAATACCTCGTTCGGCCAAATTCGAAGAAAATCACACTACATTTTCTTCACAGAAAAGGCAATCCCACAATGCACAGCAACCAGTGCTGAGTAGATTACTTACAGACTGTAGTCCATTACTGAATACAAATGACATGATACAATTGTGTTTAGTAACAATCTATGAGATTTGATTACTTTTAGATTACTTATTTGAATACTTTTGACTCAACTCATTTATCACATTGATTTAAATATGATAATCTTGTGCCATATTGATATAAAAATACAAAGAAAGAAAATGTATTCCTTTCTTTGCTATAAACAACATAAAGTACATTAAATATTACATTACATTACGTCAGGGTTTCTCAAACTGGGAACTGGTTCGTGAATTGATGAAAAGCTAATAATTAAATGTTAGAAAAATGTTACGTTCAAAATTAAAATTAAAATATAAAGTCAATACCTTTTTAAAAAGGAACATTTAAAAGAAAAATAAGAATTAAGGAGAATCGTCGATACATTTTTAATAATTTGCTGCCATTTTGTAAATATTGTGTAATCATGTAATCAATAAAAAAGTAACTGTAGTCTGATTATTTTAAATATAAATATATTTAAATAATCTTTAAGTACTTTAAAATTTAATGTTAACCAATTACAAGCATTTCATTTTTGGAATCTGATGACATATTCCATATTACAAGTAATCAGTAACTAAAACCAGAAATTTTTTTTTTTAAAAAAGTAACGAAATAAAACAAAATATAAAAAAATGTATACTTATTTTATTTCAGTTAGTTGTCAAAGCAACATTTCTTGTTTTCACTTAGTTTAACTTTAATAAAAATTTGCAAAATGCAAAATGCAAAAATAAAAACATTCAAAATAATATAGCTGCAAGCAGCAATTACGGGGCCAAGCACAAAAACGGCACAAGAAGCCAGCCAACACGGCCGTGAGCATCAGACCAACAGCAGCAGTGAGCAATTAAAGACCTATTAAGATCATTTTATGCAAATTAGCTGAAAAATGATCAAAAATGAGGATTTACTGGTTCATCACTTTTGACCAATAGGTGGGGCTGTGACCAAATTAATGTGGTATGGTCAGAGTGAGGTGACAATGACACTTGCAAAGTTTGGTGTCAATATGTCAAAGCATTGCAGAGATACAGCTTCAAGACTGGGTTTTGCATCATGCCTCAAATTCGTTGCTCCGGTATATGAAAACGGTTTGACATATCGACTTGAAATCCATAACTTTTTGTCGGCATTGACTCAAGATGATACGGTTCGATTTTGGTGAAAATCAGAGCAACAGTCTAGGAGGAGTTCGAAAAAGTATGTTTTTAAAGAAAAACAATATGGCGGACAGGAAGTTGACCCAAGGAATCAGAGGAAAAAAGAATTTTGTTTCTAGCCCTTATGGTTCAAAAGTTATTAGCATAAACATAAGTGCAAATTTGGACAGCTGGTGGCGCTAGAGGGATTGAGTTAGAGACTCCAAATTTGCTGTGGACAAAGGTCATTCTGTCCTCTAACTGTGTGCCAAATTTCACAACTTTCCCGCAAGCGGTTCTATGGGCTGCCATAGACTTCAAGAGCGGAAGAAGAATAATAATAAGCATACGGAACGCCAACAATAACAATAGGTGCCTAAGCACCTTCGGTGCTTGGCCCCTAATTAAAAAAATTAATGTTAAAATATTAAATATAAAAAAAAATGACACTGGTTATTGCCCAGCACTGACAGCAAACAGCCAATATGGCAAATATTCATATTGTAAATAGGAAATTCATTAAATATTGAACAGTATGAATTAAAATAGTTAGACATTTTAGAATAAGTCGAGTCTCTCATGCACCCTATGTAGTGTGTTCAAAGTCACTCACTTATGAGGGTCCAATGTGGAAGATATGGGAAATAACAAGTCGGCTCATTAGTGTTTGGTAAATCCAATCTGAGCCAAATATCATAATGAATTCATGACATAAACATTAATTATAGGAAGTCAGAAAACACTCACTAAACTGTTTGTGTGTTAACCATGATGATGTGACCCAGGCTGTTCAAGTGTGTGTGTGTTTGGTTTTGATGGCTTGAGCTGTGATTGTGAGTTTTGTGTGTCTTCAGTGAGGCATATAAACACAAGAAGACTTCACAGCATGATTTGAACACACACACACACACACACAAACACACACACACACGAGCGAGCGAGCGAGCGGACAGCAGCTCATAACTCAGAGATGTTGGTGTCGGTTGGGTAAAATCGGCCTCCAGCAAGGTCAAACGCCTGTGTCAAGCATGACACACTGCTTACACCCGGCCTTGTTAACCCCATCCTCCCTCTCCCTCCATCCTTTGTCTCTCTCGTCTCTCTGTTCACAGGGGAACGCTTTAAAATTCAGCCCAGCTGCAGTCAGGCTGCAAGCAGGACGTTTCTCAGCACGGCCACGATCCGATTCTGATTTTATACTACAACACACAGAATATAACGGTACGATGACAATCATAATTTCATGAAGGTGCCGAGAACAAAAGGACATCAGAAACACAGAGGAGTGACTTTAGCATCTCTGTGAAAATATAAGAATCGAGCTTGTGCTGGAATGTTTTCTGAGCCTTTAAAAGGGTCATCAAATGTGTCACATGATTAAATTAAATGCCATTTTAAACTAAAATGATGTAAAGCAGAATATTCTGGGATATTTTTGACTTAAAGCAATAGCTGACCTAAAAACGAGTATTTGTCAGCATTTATTCACCTGCATGTCATTATAATTGTAACAAAAAATAATCACTGAAATCAGTGTTTAGTTAGTTTTATTATGTTTTATAGTATAGCTAGTATGGAGAATGTTTTTATTTTTATATATTTTGTTTTCATGTTAATTTTAGTGTAATTTTTAGTTATTTCCTTATATGCTTTTGTCATTTTATTAGCTTTTTTTAATATAAAGATTGCAATTTCGGTTTAATTTATTTTATTTCAATTTTAGTTTTAGTTTTAATTTTAGTTTAATTTTTTAGTAATTTTGTTATATGCTTTTGTCATTTTATTAGTTTTATTTTTTTTTATATTGCTAATTATGTTTAATTTATTTATTTAATTTCAGTTTTACTTTTTAGTTTTAATTTTAGTTTAATTTTTAAGTTTATTGCCAAGGCAACATTTGTAATTTTCGTTACTAATATTTATATTTTATTTTATTTCAGCTTCATTTCAATGAACAGAAATGTTATTCATAGGTTTAAATAATTTTTAGTATATTTTAATAATATTTTAGTTTTAATTTCCTGGCTGAAATCAAAAGTAAAATATTTTAATACATTTTAATAATTAAAAGGTTATTTTAATAAAGTATTAAAATAACAAAACTAAAATTGATCATAAAAATTATATAGACAAAAATAAAAATGACAAAAACAGACAACAAAATGTACTATAAAATTAAAACAGAAAATCTAAAACTAATTCAAAATATGAATACACATTATAATAGTATATGAATTACACTAAAATAACACTAATTCACACTGAACATTTTCATACAATAAAAAGGAATAGTGACTAGATCTGTCAAAAAAGACAAAAATGCATTATGGTCCATATTTGGAATATAATGCAAGACTTATGAATTATATTCCAACCCTTATGAAGTCATACGACAATTTTGTGAGAGCAATATACTGCAATTTTATCAAATGTCATTCGTTCTTGCACATACAGTATCAAACCTAATGCATCGAGACACAGGGTTCAACGCCAACAAAACCAAATGGCATTTGTATCTCATAAATTATCAATACATAATGCAATATAATGCATTAGGAATAGTGATTTGTGGAAGTGCAAATTAAATTTAAAAGATCTGTAGTGGAGTGGAAGATTTTCAATGAATAACAATTAAAATTTCTGTCAGTTTCTTCATGTATTTGTTGAAATAATGTAATAACGGACAATGTTTTTTGATTGTTTTCAGTGTAAATTCTTCTCCGAGGTAATTGACAGCTCGTCGCGGACGCTGTCGATAGAGCTTAAGCTGTAAATAACCCAGAATATTCCTTGAAGATAAACGGCTGGTACGGAGGGTTTGAGCGTGTCTTTCACCCTCAGGGTGTGTGTGCAGGAAAACTGTGTGGGATTATAGAGGCACATCCGTGGGCCTGACCGCTCTCTCGCGGAAGAACCGCCTGAGGCCTGTTTTAATCACCTGCTCATCCGTCCCTCCCACCGCTCTGCCCCTCTACCTCACCGCTCATCACCCCAGGGGATGCTGGGAAGGGTAAATCCCAGCCGTGAACATCTAACAGGAGAGCCGAGCTTGAGCAGTGAAGGTGAGAGAGAGACTGAATGACTACAACAACCGAACATAAAATAAAAAATTAAACAAAATTAACTAATTTATCCAAAATGCTTGTAATGCATTTTTTTTTCTTATTAGAGTATTGCATCTGCATACTTAAATCGTGTACTTGAGTATGCAGAGATTCATATATCTGAAGAGAGGACACATATATGAATGATTTGGCACAAAACTGTTGCTGTAATCTTACAAAAAAGGCACTCAAAGGTAAAAATGATTAATGTAACAAAGGGTTTGGGTTAGACTGTAGTCATATGAAACAGAGGTGTATGTTTTTTTCCTTATTAGACTGCTTGATAAATATATGTCCAAAAAATGTGTAAAAGAGTAAGTGTCAGGAGCGAGAACTCCAAAAAAATGAGTGAAGTCAAAACTTTCAAAATTATTTTATGGCATCAATCTAATGGCATGAATCTCCATCAGAAGAGCACGCAGAAGCGGTCATCATTTTCATGTTTGTGTGTATTTTACGCCTCCCTTTCTGCATCACATTTATCTTTGTTTATTCTCTATTCAACCATTTCCTGTGACACATTCCGCCACAGATATAATATAAAGCCCATCACAGAGCCCCAGAATGCACCTGTCTCACTTTCACTGCATATGTCTGGTTTTTCTCAGAGCCTGTCATTTATTCCACATGTTTTTTTGTGAACAGGAAAAGGTCATTTATTCATTTCCAGAGCAGCTAATGCCCAGCATGCATCTGTGTGTTTCTGTGAGAGGGAGAGCTGACCTTTAACTGCAATAGGAGCAGAGACACGCTTAAAAACACCAGCGCTTGACCGCCATCGGTAAAAGCCTTCAGTCGGGCTGCAAATCAAAAACCTGTGTGTTTTCAGGGCTGCTGCTGACGTGACACACACACCTAAACGCCTGATCTGTGTGTGTTTGTATTGTATGATTCAGGAACGGAAAGAGTAAAGCTTGGTCTTGACTTGGTCACGGCAAAACACTCAACAAATTTACACAGCTTAACTTGTGCTTGTGTTTTAACTCGCTAGTCAGGTGGTTTTAGTTCTAGAGAGCACATGATTGGACAAAAATCTGTGTGGTGCAGGATGAGTCATCGATATTTGTGATCTGTTTTCCCATTAGAGAAAGACTTTAAATTATAGATGTGTAAATCTGCTTGAGAGAAGCAAGTATTAAGCAATTAACAAAAAAAATTACAAAATTTTCTGTGATGAAAGACAAAATGCCAAATATTGTGGTTCAGTTTGATCTGTTTGAATTTAATCTGCATCACATTGTTTCTGTTTTATGGTTTGCATAGAAAAACATGAAAACAAAATGTGATTCCTGCCTAGATTTTACTTTAACGTAATATTTTTGTCTGATTTTTTATGTGCAATCACTCACCAAAAAAGTAAAATCTAATTAAAAATGAATTAATTTTATCCAAAATGTATGTGATATGCATATTAACGCATTTGCATACTTAAATTGGATAATAAAGTATGCAGAAATTCATTAAAAACACTAAAAAACAAAAACAAACAATAAAAAAAAGTTCAATCTAATTTAATTGTTTTATTTAAAAAGTATGTGATGTGTATTTTTATGTATATTATTGCATTTGCATACTTAAATTGGATAATAAAGTATGCAGAAATTCATTAAAAACACTAAAAAATAAAAACAAACAATAAAATTTAATTGTTTTATTCAAAATGGATGTGCTGTGTATTTTTATGCATATTAGAGAACTGTATTTGCATACTTTAATTACATATTACACTGTAAAAAAAAAAAAAAAAAAATCCCAGCAAAATCCCAGTTTGAGTGCTTGCCAGAACGTTACCGTAAAATATACGGTAGCAACATTTTAGGTTTTATGGGACAGTGCTTAGTTTACTGTCTATTTTACAGTTCAAAACCATATAATTTAAAGGTTAATTTTTTAAACTGTTTATTTTACATACTGTAAAAATTTTTTTTTTACATTTACGGTAAAAAACCCGGCAGCTTAAAGTTTTATAAATAATGTTTTATAATAAACATTAGATGTAACATAAAACCCTAATGTACATAACTGATTAGAAAAAAGAAAAACTAGTTTTTCACACAGGGAATTGTGGGAATGTCAATTTACGTTTTTTCACTGCAAGTTATACAATGACTTGTTATTTTTCACTTCCTAAAACTGTAAATTTAATGGTGTTTTACTGTAAAATTACATTAAACGTACAGTTAGATATATTACAGTTAACAGAACTTTTTCATTTATTTAACCGTTTTTATAATTTATCATTAAAATCATGATCATGTTTTACTGTGTAGAGTATGCAAAATAATAATAATAATAAAATAAAAGTAACAAAAACAGTTCAATTCAATTAAAAATTAGCTATTTTATCCCAAATGTGTGTGAGCTGTGTATTTTCTTTTTTTGCTTTATTGTTATTTGCTTTAACTTAAAATATAGTTTTGTTTCAATATCAAATTAATTACATGATCATCCAAAACATGTTGTCACATGATTAGAGAAATCCAACAAGAGCTGCAGGATGAGTTATGCATTTAGTGATATGAACTCCTAAAACTAAATAAGATGAATGGTCATAGTGATGCTTGACCTCATAAAAGGTTGATATAATCAGTGCTGATATAAACATACGGCTGTAAAGGACACTGTGTGTGTGTGTGTGTGTGTGTTTCTGAACATCTCATTGTAAAACATCTCAATAAAAGAGCAAATACTAAAATGGCAAAAGACAGTCGTGCTGTTACACACTCAATAAACGAGTGTGTGTGTGTGTGTGTGCGGGACAGATCGCTTTCACTGACCCCTGCAGTCCTGTACCCTGCTGAGGTCACTGCTGCCACGGTAACATTACACTGACCAGCAACCGTCACCATGGCAACCGGTCCCAGGGGCCACTGCTTGCCTCCCATCAACGGCCCATAGAGACACACACACACACACACACACACCGAAGCTTTCTTGCTGTAAATGACTTTAAACACACACAGACACAAAAGTACACACTGTAGGTGACATTGCGGCTCTGTTCTAAACTCTAATGAGTCGTCTACTGCCTACACAGACAACTGCCTTCTAAGGGAGCATCTTAGATGAAATGGATCCTCATAAGTGACTGATTTGTAATGCATCTTACAAGACAGCATAATTATGCTGCTAACCATTTAGGATGATTGTCTATTAGCTTTGAGATCATCTAGAGTAGCATTCGAAAGTTTGGGTTTGGTAAGATTTTTAATGTTTTTGAAAAGTCTCTATTGCTAATCAAGGCTGCATTTATTTGATCAAAAATACAGTAAAAATTGTGAAATATTATTAAGATTTAAAACAGCTGTTTTCTATGTGAATACATGTGAAAATGTAATTTATATCCAGTGATCAAAGCTGAATTTTCAGTATCATTACTACAGTCTTCAGTGTCACATGATCCTTCAGAAATCATTCTAATATGCTCAAGAAACGTTTATGATTATTATCAATCAGGCAGCTATGCAGCTCCACACACAACAAACTGCGATTCACTGTGTATTCTGACATCTTTCTGTCAAACTCACATGCTCTCTAGAATGAGAACGTCCCGCCCCTAAATCCACCTACCGCTGACTAGCAAGCAGAACATAGATCGAAACATCCTGTTTCGATAGGAAATACATCAAGACAGGGGGAAAAACTGTGCTCAACAACTTCTTAAAAAGTAATAAAGTATAAAGTACAAAAACAAAGAACAAACAGCAAACCTGAGACTGAAATGATCTGCTCTTAGAGGTTCAGAACAAACCCTAAGCAGGATGTTTGAGGAACATCAATACAACACAAACACTGAAATAAGACCTGCGAGGGCGGGAGGGAGGGAGGGATCGAACTCGGGTTTGGACCAAACAATCGAACTAAGTGTGAAAACAGCCACAGACACATTATACCCTGTGTTTGTGTGTTTTCACACACCTCATCTGCTTTGATGAGCGGCGTGTCCGGAGGTTTTCTCCTCAGTAGGCGGTGTGAGGTTTGAGACGGCCAGGTTTGTGCTGGTAAACGTAACTGAACGTGTCTGTAATCGGGAGTGGAAAGCAAAGTATTTCCCATTGCTGAGATCCTAGGGGGGAATCTCAAAGATTCCTGATTCACCCCAGAACCTCCTTGAAAACTTTCCTACGGTTCCCATGAGCTGGAGTGTTTGTGCTGGTTCATCAGTGGCCAACTACATAAACGTCCTTGGGAGACGTATCTGACTTCCTGTGTGGGCCAGGAAGTGCAAAACATGCTCCGACATGTTCAATTCTGTTGTGTTAATGTAAAAACTTATGGGTGTATTGGCTAGTTTCACAGAAATAAATAAAAGTTTGATCAGACAGACAGATTAAAGGGGTGGTTGGATTATGATTTCACTTTTTGTAACTTTAGTTAGTGTGTAATGTTGCTGTTTGAGCATAAACAACATCTGCAAAGTTACGACGCTCAAAGTTCAATGCAAAGAGAGATATTTTCTTTTACAGAAATCGCTTTTTAAAGGGTTAGTTCACCCAAAAATGAAAATAATGTCATTAATTTCTCTCCCTCATGTCGTTCCACACCAGTAAGACCTTCATTCATCTTCAGAACACAAATTAAGATATTTTTGATGAAATCTGATGACTTAGTGAGGCCTGAGCAATGACATTTCCTCTCTCAAGATCCATTAATGTACTAAAAACATATTTAAATCAGTTCATGTGAGTACAGTGGTTCAATGTTAATATTATAAAGTGACGAGAATATTTTTGTGCGCCAAAAAAACAAAATGACAACTTATTTAGTGATGGCTGATTTCAAAACACTGCTTCAGGAAGCTTAGGAGCACAATGAATCAGTGTATCGAATCATGATTCAGCTCTCGTGTCAAACTGCTGAAATCACGTGACTTTGGCGCTCCGAACCGCTGATTCGACACACTGATTCATTATGCTCCGAAGCTTCCTGAAGCATTGTTTTGAAATCAGCCATCACTAAATAAGTCGTTATTTTGTTTTTTTGGCGCACCAAAAATATTCTCATCACTTTATAATATTAATATTGAACCACTGTACTCACATGAACTGATTTAAATATGTTTTTAGTACATTAATGGATCTTGAGAGAGGAAATGTCATTGCTGGCTATGCAGGCCTCACTGAGCCATCGGATTTCATCAAAAATATCTTAATTTGAGTTCTGAAGATGAACGAAGGTCTTACGGGTGTGGAACGACATGAGGGTGAGTAATGAATCACATTATTTAAATTTTTGGGTGAACTAACCCTTTAAGGACTACAACAAACGGCTGGTAGGGACTACAACAAGCTTCTTCCCGGGTTAGTGTCATCACAAACCCTAAAATTTACATTAACTCCGCCCCTGAGAACACACAACAAAGGGCTTTAGAGAAGAGGAAGAGTTGTTGTAGTAGAGTGTTGTTGTCTTGTCGTCGTTTTACGCCGGACTGCTTCACAAACGAGGGTCAATTCAACACAAAAGATGAACATGACGGCACATGCTAGTGGATGAGTTGAATCAACTCCACAGCAACTACATCAATTTATCCACTAACCATTCAGAAACATCTAAAAGTTGTAACTTCTTCCTGAGTCTCTCCATCAGTGTCGACTCCGGTTTGAACAATGTAAGGCTGAACACTTTCGTCATTTTGTCTGCGTGAGATTCTCCAGCTTTGTTGTTGTTGAGCTGTTAAAGCTCCACCCTCTTCTGGAAAGGTGGCTCATTTGCATTTAAAGGGACGCACACAAAAACGGTCTGTTTTTGCTCACACCCAAATACAGGCAAATCTGTCTCATTAAACTTGTAATATATAATATTATAATATAAAACCTGACATATGTGTGTGTGTGTTGACTGAGATTGATAACTGAGGTTGAACCGGCAGGAGTGTTCAGTGTAATACTTACGGGAGCTGACCGCGTCCACGTACTGCGGCAGATACGGCGCCCACATGTCAATGGTGTCCTTCCTGCCTGACTGACCGATCCGGCGCAGTTCAGCCAAGAGGAGAGCCTGGGCCGCCTCTCGAACCTGCAACACACACACACACACACACACACGTCAGGTTTACACACAGACACTGCAGCGTTCCTGTTGAAAAGGCTCTCTTTAAGAAAGTGCAGTTGAAGCCACAGCAGCCGAACTCAAATGACAGACCGCTGAGATGAAGCTCACGAATAAAGCACAAGCCTGAAAGAAGCCATTGAGAGAGATGGAGTGTGTGTCTTTGTCCCGCGGGGTTAGCAGGTGCTAAAGCTGCGAGATACGAATGAAAGTGAATGCGAGAAGAGAGAGAGAGACAGAGAGGAACCCTTGGAGAAAAAGGATTAAGGATGCTTAACAGAGCGTTTCTTTCTTTCTTTTCTTTCTCTCTCTGTCTGTCTCTCTTCATTTCTCTCTCAGTGTGGCGTACGACACCTCTGCGGTCACGGGCGTCACACTCTGACAAACTCAGATCACTTGGCACAGTGCTGCTCACAAAAACAAAAGACTTCTGGTGAATTATGAATAAAATATTAAAGGATTTTGTTTTTGGGCTCTACTAGAACAGGTTTTCCTGCTTGAATGTGGATTATTTTCCTCATTGTTGCAGCTCCTCTCTTCCCAGTCTGTCAGTAATGCTCTGTTTAGTTCCTGTCTCTATGAAGCCCCTCCTTCTGAAAAGCACAGTGCGCTCTGATTGGTCGGCTGGAGCAGTGTGTTGTGATTGGTGTTTGGGAAATGCCCCACCCCTTACCATAACCGCCAGTTTCAACACACTACTAACTAACTCAACCAGGCCTCGCCCCTTTATTCTGCGCATTAATTATTTAAATGAGGAATATTGTGAAGAAAACTCAAGATGGAGGCGTTTCAGGGAGTTCAGAAACACTGACACTGATATAGAGAAGAATCTTTTTCATGCTCAAACAGCAACATTAAACACACTAAAGAAAGATGAACATGAGAAAAAGCAATATGTTCACTTTAATATTATTGTAAATTAAAATAATAATGTAATAATTATCATTAGAGATGAATAATATATAGCTAAAACTAAAAAACCTTAATCAACTACAATTTCAGGAGTTTTTCTAGTAATTACTGTAGGTTTCATGTTAACATAACTACATGAACACAAAAAAATCCTGGGTTAAAAACAACCCAAGTTGGGTTAAATATGGACAAACCCAGCAGTTGGGTTAAATGTTTGCCCAACCTGCTGGGTAGTTTTATTTAACTCAACTATTGTTTAAAAATGACTATATGACTGACTTAAAATGAACCCAAAATAGGTTGGAAATTAAAAATCAGACACATAATTACTAGAGGCAACAATAATAATCAAAAGGTGAACATTTATTAATTAGCAATTTAATAAATGTTAATTTCCAAAATATATATGGTTCATTTTTAAGCAGGCAATACAGTATTTTTTAAATAATAGTTGAGTTAAATAAATCTACCCAGCAAGTTGGGCAAACATTTAACCCAACCACTGAGTTAAAACAACCCAATTGTTGGGTTTGACCATTTTTAACCCAGAATTTTTTTTAGAGTGAACTAACACTTCTGCAGCATTTATGCAATATGTAATTTCAAAAATTTACTAATAAATAAATTAACTAACGTTAACTAACAAAGATATATTAATAAATAACAATAACAAATACTGTAACAATATATTTTTTACAGTATTTATTAATCTTTATTAACATTAGTTATCGAAAACACAACTGTTCATTGTTAGTTCATATCAGGTCCAATAATATAAAATTAAATAATATGAACAGATGCAACTTTTAATTTTAATAATGAATAGATAAATATTGAAACTAACATTAATTAAGATTAATAAATGTATTAATAAAAGCATTTTTATTGTTAGTTCATGTTAACTAATTAAGTTAACTATGAGACTGAAAACGTTAAAATTAAAGCAGCTGCAGTCATTTTTTTCTGGCAAAATAGTACATAAATGCTACTGTTCAGCATTATGTTTTTGATTTTTAGATTAACGTTGACTCAGTTGTATCTGTGCATCTGCTCTTACGGCTAAAGATTATTTCTCCTGACATATTCTATATTAATGTCAAATTATGTGGCTAAACATTACTTTATAGAGAGTTTATGACTTACTAGCTAAAAGTAAATGAGCAAAATTGGGACTGTGCAAAGAGAAAAAGGATTTGAATAAAAGAAACAAATACATAATTATTGAAATATCAATAATAGACTTTGATACCTCCAGGCAGCGGTCCTGCCACCTGCGCGCCAACATCTCCAGTAGAGGAGGCCTGAATTTATCCAAACCCAGAAGATCAGGAAGCATGACACAATGCATGGCGGCAAGCTGACTCCAACCTACACAAACACACAATCACACAGAGAGTCAATCACAACGACTCACGACAGCCTGCCGCTCTGAAGCCCATCCTTACAGGACCCTAGAGAAACCACAGAGAAACATGAGCATCATGAGGGGAAAATGAGCAACATCCACCACAGAATCACATATATCAGAAATATATGGAACAGCTGTTGGAAAACACGGTAATGCACTTTCTGAGGAGAAAACTGACTCGGCTTCAAAGAAATAACATTTCTTTGTGAAACAAGATCAACACACTTACCTTTGGGAAAATATTCTTAAAGCTACTGGACATTCAGGCCATCGGTTTATATTCATGAAAACACACTCAAACTGAAAAAATCTACACTGGATCTACAAGAATGGAAAGACGTGCGAAGCAGAAACACTGAAGCATTATTAGAAAAAATATCATTTAATACAGTACAGTCCAAAAGTTTGGAACCACTAAGATTTTTAATGTTTTTAAAAGAAGTTTCGTCTGCTCACCAAGGCTACATTTATTTAATTAAAAATACAGTAAAAAACAGTAATATTGTGAAATATTATTACAATTTAAAATAACTGTGTACTATTTAAATATATTTGACAAAGTAATTTATTCCTGTGATGCAAAGCTGAATTTTCAGCATCGCTACTCCAGTCTTCAGTGTCACATGATCCTTCAGAAATCATTCTAATATGCTGATTTGCTGCTCAATAAACATTTATGATTATTTTCAATGTTGAAAACAGAAAAACTTTTTTTTTTTTCAGGATTCCTTGATGAATAGAAAGTTCAAAAGAACAGCATTTATCTGAAATACAAAGCTTCTGTAGCATTATACACTACCGTTCAAAAGTTTGGGGTCAGTAAGAATTTTTATTTTTATTTTTTTGAAAAGAAATTAAAGAAATGAATACTTTTATTCAGCAAGGATGCATTAAATCAATCAAAAGTGGCAGTAAAGACATGTATAATGTTACAAAAGATTAGATTTCAGATAAACACTGTTCTTTTGAACTTTCTATTCATCAAATAATCCTGAAAAAAATATTGTACACAAATATTTAGTACAATTGTACGCATTAAATGTTTCTTGAGCAGCAGATCAGCATATTAGAATGATTTCTGAAGGATCATGTGACACTGAAGACTGGAGTAACGATGCTGAAAATTCAGCTTTGCATCACAGGAATAAATTACTTTGTCAAATATATTCAAATAGAAAACAGTTATTTTAAATTGTAATAATATTTCACAATATTACAGTTTTTACTGTATTTTTAATTAAATAACTGTAGCCTTGGTGAGCAGACGAAACTTCTTTTAAAAACATTAAAAATCTTAGTGGTTCCAAACTTTTGGACTGTACTGTACATTTAATATCACTGTCTTTTCTAAACAGCTTTTGAATTAAAATTTCAATTACAATTGCTAAAATTTCCATTACTAATGTTCAAGATTTTGTAACACAAAGTTCTCGATTGTTAACATTAGGTGGTATATTAACTAACATGATTTAACAATGAACAATGTGTTTTACAGCATTTATTAATCTTTGTTGATCTACAGTATATACAGAACAGAAACAAGGATTTAATTACTTTACTCGTAAAGAAGTTTATTAAATCACTGAGGATCTGAAGATAAACGTGTGTATGTGAAGTAAGCATGCAGTCCAAGACATTTACACACAGACAGACAGAAAAACAGACAGACAGACAACGACTACAAGCACGAGGTACAGTAGAATAGAGGAAGTGAACTGAACCTAGAGACAGAACCAATCACACTAACACAATAAACACACAGGCACTGAGCGCGAGGCGGACGGAAAGCACAGGGAGAGAAAACGAGCGCGGCTAGAGAAGAGAAAGAGAGAGAGAGAAATAGAGAGAAAGAGATAGAGGCCTTTATTCAGAGAGAATACCTTCATTGACTGAGGGAGAGTAAGACACTCCTGAAGACGGAACAGCGACGGCAGCTTGAAAAGAGAGGAAAAGATACGTGAAACAGAAAGAAAAAGAAAAAAAAAGAAAGAAAGAAAGAAAGGAGGAAAGAAAGAAAGGCCTCCAGCAGCGTTAGAAGAGTAAAGCAGCCGTTATTAAATGAAAATAAACTGAATACATGAACACAGGAAATACCTAGAAATTAAAATCTAGACACTAATTTGTTATTATGACTGTTAGTATGACTATTACAAAAAAAATATATATATATATATTTACTATGGTAACCACAGTTTCCATCAAAATATGACTGGGTCAACACCAATATTTAAGACAAAAATGTGTATAAATGTATAAGAATAATTGGTAACACTTTACAATAAGGTTCCATTAGTTAACATTAACATTAACAATGTGCAGTATTTATTAATCTTTGTTGTATAGTTAACTAATGTTAATAAAAGGACATTTTTGTAAAGCGTTACCAAATAAATGTATTTTTAAAGACATATGAAAGTACAAAAATTAATACGGGATCATTAGGCAGCTGCTTAAATAATTTTCTTATTTAACAAGTCAGTATTTTACACAAACAGTTACAGTACTGTCAAATCATCAGATATTAATAAACATCACTAATATTACTGTTATTATAGTGGTTTTCAGGTGGAAACTTTTATTAGCATAGTAAATATTCATGCTGAAATGCATTCTACTGAAACCTGGAAAAAGATGGATAAAATATGGTTAATTCAACAAAAAATTTGCAATTGAACAAAAAAACGACAGATGCTTAAATACATACTGTGTGTATATATTAGAGCTGCACGATTAATCATTAAAAGATGCCGATCTCGATTCAAACACCCATGTGATCTCATTCTTAAATGATGAGTGATTTGGCTCTATCGATTAAACCTTTGACGATGCAGCAAACATTCAGATTTGCGTTGTCATGAAACAGCTTCACAAACAGTCTTTTCAACCACACAGTATCATTATTTCTGTTTTACAATAATTACTGAGATAAAAGTTTATAGTTCAGATATAAACACTGATGTCTACAGTAGCGATCAAAATAGAGTAAATCAACTTTAGAAAGTAACGTGACGCTTCAAATAAAGACTGTATCAGTTATAATGTTACACCAGTAGGTGGCGACAAGTGACTGTTTAAATGTATTTGTCATTGAATCATTCATTCAAGAGATTCGTTCAAAAACACTGATTCATCCAGTAATGAAACAAGTGAAGTCTTTATGATTGAGTCATTGAATCATTCACTCAACTGACTTAAAATTAATAATTTTTAATACACTGCAGCAATTCATTTAATTAAATTACACATTATTTGTTATAATTGTGATCTCTAATTATCCAGAATCGTGCAGCTCTAACATTATATATATATATATATATATATATATATATATATATATATATATATATATATATATATATATATATATATATATATTTGTGTGTATGTATATGTGTGTGTGTGATAAAATCAATCTAAACTGAAAACCAATGATAGTGTTACACTGCAGTATTCCATAGTAGCCATTACAAAAAAATAATTATTTAAAAAGTAAAATAATAATTATAATATATTACAAAATTCAAATTCTCCCTGACTATAACAAAGGAAAATAAAATGACAAAAATATACCTACGCCTTTCCTTTCGACAAACTAAAACCAACCTTTCACAAATGGCAAAAGCAGTTCTTAAAACACACATTCATTAAGAGATTGAATGGTAAAGATCTACAACTGTGACTGAGTGAGCAAGAACTACAAATCCCATGAGTGCTTGAGAGAGAAAGAGAGAGAGAGAGAGAGAGAGAGAGAGAGATGGCAGAGCGAAGCCATGCATGCAGACAGAGAGACAGGGAGCCACGGACCTGCAGTGAGAAAAACCTCAACAAACAAACAAACAGAGTGGAAGGTGTTTTTCTACAGTGAGGGTTGTGATCTCTATCTGTGCACATTCAGTAGTGGCCACAAGTGACATCTTGAGGGAACATTTGTTTTTAACAACCATACAAGTTTGTTTACACCATCAAAATATATGGAAAATATTTTTAAATATGAGGGAAGAGCAAAAAACTAGACTTTGTTAAGGTCTTTATCTGACAAAATTATTTGGCAAAATAATTTTAATAATTTATTTATTTTTCTTTTTTTTTTAGGTATATCTGTAGAAGCCAAAAACAATTTGAACCAGACAGAACACCCTTGCATTTTACAGAAAATATATATATTTTAAGAAAGAAAGAAAAGTGCACTAAAAGTAGAAAGTACGAAAACACATTTTTTTATAAAAAGGAAAATCTCTGTGGATTAAAAAAAAACAAAAAAAAAAACATTTTTTAAAAGAAATGCATTTTCTGTAAATATATAAAACATAAAAATTGTATGAAATAAGTATTTTGCAATATAATGCAATTTTGTGAACTACTTATCGGTTACAATTAAACTGTTAAAGGATTAGTTCACTTCAGAATTGAAATTTCCTGATAATTTACTCACCCCCATGTCATCCAAGATGTTCATGTCTTTCTTTCTTCATTTGAAAAGAAATGAAGGTTTTTGAGGAAAACATTCCAGGATTTTTCTCCATATAGTGGACTTCACTGGGGTTCAACAGGTTGAAGGTCCAAATGTCAGTTTCAGTGCAGCTTCAAAGAGCTCTACATGATCCCAGACGAGGAATAAGAGTCTTATCTAGAGAAACGATATGTAATTTACTAAAAAATATAAAAATTATATACGTTTTAACCACAAATGCTCGTCTTGCACTGCTCTGTGATGTTCCACGCATTACGTAATCATGTTGGAAAGGTCACGCGTGACGTAGGTGGAAGTACCGATCCAGTGTTTACAAAGCGAACATGCAAAGACTAAGTCAAATGCCCTTTACAAAAAAAAGATAAAACGACGATGTTGGACGATTTTGAAGTTGGAGGAGAAAATGAGATGGAGTTTTTCGCCCTACCGCGATACTTTCACCTACGTCACACGTGACCTTTCCAACATGATTACGTAATGCGTGGCACACCGCACAGCAGTGCAAGATGAGCATTTGTGGTTAAATAGTATATAAATGTTTTTTTTTAGAAAATGGTCGATGGTTTCTCTAGATTAGACTCTTATTCCTCGTCTGGGATCATGTAGAGCTCTTTGAAGCTGCACTGAAACTGACATTTGGACCTTCAACCCGTTGAACCCTAGTGAAGTCCACTATAAGCAGAATAATCCTGGAATGTTTTCCTCAAAAACCTTCATTTCTTTTCGAACTGAAGAAAAAAAGACATGAACATCTTGGATGACATGGGTAAATTATCAGGATATTTTAATTCTGAAGTGAACTAATCCTTTAAAGTCACCATTATCAGCTCAATAGATATCAGTATCAGCAATAGAAAAACCCATATCGGTTAACCATAACTATTACTAGTAATGCTGTCCTCAATCAAGCTGGTCAAAAACCTGTCTTTATTTACATTACAAGTCTGTTAAATAGCTAAAAATATTTTAAAAATGTAGTCTGGAATACAACAGCATATATAGATTAAACTCCCGTTTTTCAGTCTAAAAGAAAAGTGAATTTTAAAAAGGCACTTCATGACAATTAAAAAACATCTTTATATCAGTTTTCCTGTGCTAAAAATAATCTACCGGCCTCTTCAGACTGAAACTCACAGCGAGATCTGCTCAAAACGCAGGCATTTGTTTCTCTAAATCCCTGCTTCTGCCGGCTCACGCTTGGCTTTTATCTTGGCACGCGACTTAAAGAACGACTCCATTAAAAAACACTTAATAACACAACCTGAGCACAGTTTCACAAACCCGTCCGGATCAATACAAGGAAACGAGAGGAGGGAAAAAACGCTACACGCGTTGAATAACTTTCATTATGTGTACAAACCTAAAGAGAAGTGTTAGATCAATATTCTCAGCACATCTCCGAGGACCCGCTCTCTCTCTCTCTCTCTCTCTCTCTCTCTCTGAGAGATAAAAACTGAATCATAACCTTCTCTAAACGCAATCTCGTCCGGCGTGAGAATTCATCGGACAGGCGCGTGTCAGAATGCCGGACACGGAGGCCTGATGCTTCTTGCGGCGGTTTTGTCCCGTGAAAGACTTTTAGCATGAGAAAGAAACGCTGCAGGCCCTTCTGGTCAAAGAGAAGAGCACAACAGAAGCCACTTCCCCTCTGAATGAGGCCAAACAGGCGTGTGGCGTGTGTAACGCAACACAAACGATTATTCACAGTCCTCCTCTATTGTGGCCCAACAATAGCTGCTCTGGACGGGGGACAAATTAGGGCACGTGTTGAGGAAGAGTGTGTGTGTGTGTGTTACTAACAAGGTTTAAACAGACACCCTGCACTGAACCGGACCGTTATCTAGAACTGTCTAACAAAACTTGCGTTCAAAACAAGACGTATCATTATTGGCGTTTGCTAAGATTGTCATTTTTTTATCTGTTGGACGATATGAAATGCAAGAAACGAAAAATGGGAAGAACCCATCTAAAAACCAGACAGAAAACATGTTTTCCTCAAAAAATGAAGAAAGAAAAGACGTAAGAAAAGAAAAGTGCACTAAATATAGAAAGTATTAAAAGAAAGTAAGTTCTTAGTATTAAAAGAAAAATAAACTTTAAATGTTGTTATTGACCAAATATTGAGATATCAATTTTTGTCAATAACCCCTAAATGCAAATACTTCTACATTTTTACTAAATTTTAAATACGTCTATATCTTGCATTTTATATCTGCATTTTAACTGTTGCATTAAACATTATGAGTCTACCTGTCAACAACCGATTAGTCAAGTCATGGTTCCTCTGATTGATGAAACTAAACAAAACAAAACAAAACAAAAAAAACACAAAACAAAACCACAAAAAAAAACAAAAAAAAAAACAAAAAACCACAAAACAAAAACAAAACAAAACAAAACAAAAAACCACAAAACAAAACAAAACAAAAAACACAATAGTCAAATAAAATTAAAATTATCTGAACACAAAACAAAACAAAATAGTCGAGACGGTCGAGCGGTGTTTGTTTTACAGCGAGAGCAGGATTTTTCACGTTGGCAGACTTTATTTTCAAGGCGAGCGCTCTGTCTTTGTAGTTACCTTGTTTGATCTGTCCTTGCAGGGCCGGGCTGGAGGCCTGCGGGATGCTCTTTCTCGGGCTCTCGGGGGTGCCTGGTCTTGGGGGCCTGAAACACAAAAGGCCAAATGAAATATTTAACACACAAACACTATATCTGCAGCAGAATTTAACATCAGACCGGCGTGAGGATGTGTGTTTATGCAGGACTGTGTGTGTTATTTTAGTTTTATTAATATTGTGAATTAGCTTTTATTTTGATTTTTTTTGTTTTGTGTTAATTTTAGTTTAACATTTAGTCATTTTGTTATGTGCTTTTTAAATTTTACTAGTTTTTTTATTTTTAAATATTGCTTTTTAGGTTTATTTTATTTTTATTTCAGTTTTAGTTTACTTTCCAGTTACTAATTTTAATACTTCAACTTCAAAATGATTTCAGTTTATTGTCATATGTTTAAAATAGTTTTTGTTGGTCTTTGTTCCAGTTTTTACAAGGTAAATCCTGTTGGTCAAAAAATTTTTTTCACTGTTTTTACTTGAATGTTGTTGTTTTAAGTAAATTAAAAAAAAAAAAAAAAAAATCAATATCATAAGCATCAATTAATATCCTGTTAACACACAGGATGCTTCCACAAACCAAGCATCGTTAACTGAAAATAAAACATTTATGTTGATTGAAATAAAGCTGAAAAAATAAAATAAATAAATATTAGTTGAAAAACTTAAATTAAATGAAAATTAGAAATGTTGTCTTGGTAATTATCTGAAATAAGTTTAAGTTGAAGTACTAAAATTATTAACTGGAAATAAATAAAAACTAAAACTGAAATAAAAATGAATTTAAACCTAAATAGCATTTTTTAAATTATTTAAAAATAAAACGAATAAAATGACAAAAGCACATAAAAAGACTAAAAATTAAACTAAAATTAACATGAAAACTAACACTGTCACAAACACATTTTTGAAGAATGTAAAATATTGTGTAAATATTATTATTGATAAATACCCCCTCAAAATATTGTGATATCAATTTTACTGATATCGCACACTGCTAATGAAAATTGTACTGTATTTTAATTGTTGCATTAAACATTTTGAATCTACCTGACAATAATTTACCTAATAATTTAATACCTTACATGGATGCAAAAGAATATATTCAGATATCTTTTCATGCTCATTATACATTTTAATATTTATGTGTTTGCTTTTTTTTTTTACTTTTTTAAATTTATTTTATTTATTTTATTCAATAAGTTATTGTCAGGTAGATTCAAAATGTTTAATGCAACAATTAAAATACAGTACAATTTTCATTATCAGTGTGCGATATCAGTAAAATTGATATCACAATATTTTGAAGGGGTATTTATCAATAATAATATTTACACAATATTTTACATTTTATGTAAGATACAGTTTTCCCAATCCTAGTTGGGAAAACTGTCATTTATAAGAAGAGATGTCGTCGTATAGTCAGCTTGTTATCTCTTCTACACACAAGATCTCTCTCTCTCTCTCTCTCTCTCTCTCTCTCTCTCTCTCTCTCTCTCTCTCTTTTATACTGGCTGTCTTTCTCTCCGTCTCTATTCAGTGTTTTTCTCGTCCTGTCATCATTACTCTCTGCTCCACCTGTCATATTCACTCTAACGAGATACTGACCTCGTTAAAGCTTCAATTGAAGCTTCTCTGAGATCTTTGATTCACATTCGGCTCAGAATTTAGCTTTTCAAAAGCACATTTTAAGAGAAGAGAGAAGGTATGAAACAAAGGACTTCTGACTGAGTTTAAGAAGTTGTAGGTTTAGTAGAGACTAGTTTGAAACGTTTCACTGCCAAACTATACAGTCAAAAGACATTTGATATGAACTCAAGAAACGTGTGTGTCAGGAAAGTTTTAGACTGCTTTATAAAACCTTCTGAACACATTATAAAAGACACTAAAACTGCAGTTTGATGGAAACGGTCCAAACGTCCACCAACAGCAATAATATTGCGCTTTTTATTTCACCTTTAACATTTCTGCCAGTTTCATCCTGGGCTTGTTTGGGAAGTATATTGACAAGTTATTGAAAATACCATCTTTTTGGCCATTTTAGCTTTCCAATGCGTAACTTTGCCCTCTAAAGAGTTTAGAAAACAAATCTAAAGTAAGGCTATAAATGTGAAATTGCCTCATAAAAATCTGGAGCAAATTTTGCTCAGAGCAACACAGAAACTGAAAGATGCTCAGAAATGTTTTAATATCTTTTTTTTTTTAAACAAACAGGACTGTTTTTCTGGCTCACATGGATAAAAATAACACCTTCTGTAAATGATACACATAATAGTAATACAACACTTAAGTTTTAAGATTAAATGTCACGCTAAATCTTAAAATAAACCGCTACTTTAAATTTACTCACATTATATCGACTCGTGAAAGTTATTTCAAGGTAAAACTCTGACTTTGAAAGAAATCGGTGGCGCTGCCCTTCAATCTAAACATGATACACAAACACATTGACGGAGCATATTGACGGATTTCATGTGTTGCCAACCGCCCGTCAGTTCACCTGCAGAGCACGACAGTAAAATCTCTCACCTGCGGACAAGCTGAACGATCAGCAAACAAACAGTGACCCCAGTGCGAGAGAGAGAGCTCGATACCCTTCGGTCGCTTCCACCCCGCCGGGCCATCATGACCAGAACAACAGCACCCTTCCCCTGGGAACGAGTGTTGGTCACTGCCCCTGGGTGGAGATGAGACGCTTCACGCTTCGAGACGTTCTATCTCACTGTCCGCACACGTGCCTGAACCTCCATCCGACCCCTGGGAGCCCGAGAAAATTAAAGCCCCCAGATACGCAGAAGAAAACACAGGTAAACAATAGAAACAGCGGGCTGAAACGCCCTGATGTCTGCTGTCCGCCTGATGCTTGAAGGTTGTTTACTTTCTTTCTACGCTGTGTTGAGTTGCCAAGACATCGTTTCTCATTTTCTTTCTTTAACTTGAAATACTAAAGTAATTCAAACTAAAACTAAATAAAAATTAAAAAGAACTTAAACTTATAAAATTGACTAATTTTGACTCAATTTTTTATTAACTTCATTATATTGCTCTTTATGTTTAATTTATTTTTATTTCAGTTTTAGTTTTTATATATTTCCACTTAATAATTTGAATGCTTCAACTTCAAATTTTGCCAAAGCAACATCTGTAATTTTCATATAGTTTAATAACTAATATTTATATTTTATTTTATTTCAGATTTATTTCAATGAACAGAAATGTTTTTAATAATTTTAATTATGGATAATAACTCTGATATGAAAGTGGTTAGAGAGCGATTTGATCACCATGAATCTCTAAGACACAATGAACACTTGTGATGCGATCAGATCTTTGTTTGGTATAACATGCTAACGGTGATTATTATGAGTGTTTGTTTGGTATAACATGCCGACAGGGATTAATATGAGCGTTTGTTTGGTATAACATGTTTGTTTGGTATAACATGTTTGTTTGGTATAACATGCTAACAGTGATTATTATGAGTGTTTGTTTGGTATAACATGCCGACAGGGATTAATATGAGCGTTTGTTTGGTATAACATGTTTGTTTGGTATAACATGCTAACGGTGATTATTATGAGTGTTTGTTTGGTATAACATGCTAACAGTGATTATTATGAGTGTTTGTTTGGTATAACATGCCGACAGGGATTAATATGAGCGTTTGTTTGGTATAACATGTTTGTTTGGTATAACATGCTAACGGTGATTATTATGAGTGTTTGTTTGGTATAACATGCCGACAGGGATTAATATGAGCGTTTGTTTGGTATAACATGTTTGTTTGGTATAACATGCTAACGGTGATTATTATGAGTGTTTGTTTGGTATAACATGCTAACAGTGATTATTATGAGTGTTTGTTTGGTATAACATGCCGACAGGGATTAATATGAGCGTTTGTTTGGTATAACATGTTTGTTTGGTATAACATGCTAACGGTGATTATTATGAGTGTTTGTTTGGTATAACATGTTTGTTTGGTATAACATGCTAACGGTGATTATTATGAGTGTTTGTTTGGTATAACATGTTTGTTTGGTATAACATGCTGAAGGTGATTATTATGAGTGTTTGTTTGGTATAACATGTTTGTTTGGTATAACATGCTAACAGTGATTATTATGAGTGTTTGTTTGGTATAACATGCCGACAGGGATTAATATGAGCGTTTGTTTGGTATAACATGTTTGTTTTGTATAACATTCTAACGGTGATTATTATGAGTGTTTGTTTGGTATAACATGTTTGTTTGGTATAACATGTTTGTGTGGTATAACATGTTTGTGTGGTATAACATGCTAACAGTGATTATTATGAGTGTTTGTTTGGTATAACATGTTTGTTTGGTATAACATGCCGACAGGGATTAATAGGAGTGTTTGTTTGGTATAACATGTTTGTTTGGTATAACATGCTAACAGTGATTATTATGAGTGTTTGTTTGGTATAACATGTTTGTTTGGTATAACATGCTAACAGTGATTATTATGAGTGTTTGTTTGGTATAACATGCCGACAGGTATTAATATAAGTGTTTGTTTGGTATAACATGTTTGTTTGGTATAACATGCTGACCATGATTAATATGGGTGTTTGGTATAACATGTTTGTTTGGCATAACATGCCGACTGTGATTATTGAGTGTTTGTTTGAAATAACATACAGACTGTGATTAATATGAGTGTTTGGTATAACACGTTTGTTTGGTATAACATGCTAACAGTGATTATTATGAGTGTTTGTTTGGTATAAAATGCTGAAGGTGATTATTATGAGTGTTTGTTTGGTATAACATGCTGAAGGTGATTATTATGAGTGTTGGTTTGGTATGAAATGTTTGTGTGGTATAACATTTGTTTGGTATAACATGCTGAAGGTGATTATGAGTGTTTGGTATGCATGCTAACAGTGATTATTATCAGCGTTTGGTATAACATGTTTGTTTGGTATGCATGCTAACAGTGATTATCAGAGTTTGTTTGGTATAACATGTTTGTTTGGTATGCATGCTAACAGTGATTATCAGAGTTTGTTTGGTATAACATGTTTGTTTGGTATGCATGCTAACAGTGATTATCAGAGTTTGTTTGGTATAACGTTTGTTTGGTATGCATGCTAACAGTGATTATCAGAGTTTGTTTGGTATAACATGTTTGTTTGGTATGCATGCTAACAGTGATTATCAGAGTTTGTTTGGTATAACGTTTGTTTGGTATGCATGCTAACAGTGATTATCAGAGTTTGTTTGGTATAACATGTTTGTTTGGTATGCATGCTAACAGTGATTATCAGTGTTTGTTTGGTATAACATGTTTGTTTGGTATGCATGATAACAGTGATTATTATGAATGCTTGTTTGGTATAACATGCTGAAGGTGATTATTATGATTGTTTGTTTGGTATAACATGTTTGTTTGGTATGCATGCTAACAGTGATTATTATCAGAGTTTGTTTGGTACAACGTTTGTTTGGTATGCATGCTAACAGTGATTATTATGAGTGATTGTTTGGTATAACATGCTGAAGGTGATTATTATGATTGTTGGTTTGGTATAACGTTTGTTTGGTATGCATGCTATCAGTGATTATTATGAGTGTTTGTTTGGTATAACATGCTGAAGGTGATTATTATGATTGTTGGTTTGGTATAACGTTTGTTTGGTATGCATGCTAACAGTGATTATTATGAGTGTTTGTTTGGTATAACATGCTGAAGGTGATTATTATGATTGTTGGTTTGGTATAACGTTTGTTTGGTATGCATGCTAACAGTGATTATTATGAGTGTTTGTTTGGTATAACATGCTGAAGGTGATTATTATGATTGTTGGTTTGGTATAACGTTTGTTTGGTATGCATGCTAACAGTGATTATTATGAGTGTTTGTTTGGTATAACATGTTGAAGGTGATTATTATGAGTGTTGGTTTGGTATAAAATGTTTGTGGTACAACGTTTGTTTGGTATAACATGCTTAAGGTGATTATTATGAATGTTTGGTATGCATGCTCACAGTGATTATTATCAGCGTTTGTTTGGTATAACGTTTGTTTGGTATGCATGATAACAGTGATTATTACCAGAGTTTGTTTGGTATAACGTTTGTTTGGTATGCATGCTAACAGTGATTATTATCAGAGTTTGTTTGGTATAACGTTTGTTTGGTATGCATGCTAACAGTGATTATTATCAGTTTGTTTGGTATAACATGCTGAAGGTGATTATTATGATTGTTTGGTATAACATGTTTGTTTGGTATAACATTTGTTTGGTATGCATGCTAACAGTGATTATTATGAGTGTTTGTTTGGTATAACATTTGTTTGGTATGCATGCTAACAGTGATTATTATGAGTGTTTGTTTGGTATAACATTTGTTTGGTATGCATGCTAACAGTGATTATTATGAGTGTTTGTTTGGTATAACATTTGTTTGGTATGCATGCTAACAGTGATTATTATGAGTGTTTGTTTGGTATAACATGTTTGTTTGGTATGCATGCTAACAGTGATTATTATGAGTGTTTGTTTGGTATAACATTTGTTTGGTATAACATGCTAACGGTGATTATTATGAGTGTTTGTTTGGTATAACGTTTGTTTGGCATGCATGCTAACAGTGATCATTATCAGTGTTTGTTTGGTATAACATGTTTGTTTGGTATGCATGCTAACAGTGATTATTATCAGTGTCTGTTTGATATAACATGCTGTCAGTGATTATTATGAGTGTTTGGTATAACATGTTTGTTTAGTATGCATGCTAACAGTGATTATTATGAGTGTTTGTTTGGTATAACATGTTTGTTTGGTATGCATGCCAACAGTGATTATTATGAGTGTTTGTTTGGTATAACATTTGTTTGGTATGCATGCTAACAGTGATTATTATGAGTGTTTGTTTGGTATAACATTTGTTTGGTATGCATGCTAACAGTGATTATTATGAGTGTTTGTTTGGTATAACATTTGTTTGGTATGCATGCTAACAGTGATTATTATCAGAGTTTGTTTGGTATAACATGTTTGTTTGGTATGCATGCTAACAGTGATTATTATCAGTTTGTTTGGTATAACATGCTGAAGGTGATTATTATGATTGTTTGGTATAACATGTTTGTTTAGTATGCATGCTAACAGTGATTATTATGAGTGTTTGTTTGGTATAACATGTTTGTTTGGTATGCATGCCAACAGTGATTATTATGAGTGTTTGTTTGGTATAACATTTGTTTGGTATGCATGCTAACAGTGATTATTATGAGTGTTTGTTTGGTATAACATTTGTTTGGTATGCATGCTAACAGTGATTATTATGAGTGTTTGTTTGGTATAACATGTTTGTTTGGTATGCATGCTAACAGTGATTATTATGAGTGTTTGTTTGGTATAACATGTTTGTTTGGTATGCATGCCAACAGTGATTATTATGAGTGTTTGTTTGGTATAACATTTGTTTGGTATAACATGCTAACGGTGATTATTATGAGTGTTTGTTTGGTATAACGTTTGTTTGGTATGCATGCTAACAGTGATCATTATCAGTGTTTGTTTGGTATAACATGTTTGTTTGGTATGCATGCTAACAGTGATCATTATCAGTGTTTGTTTGGTATAACATGTTTGTTTGGTATGCATGCTAACAGTGATCATTATCAGTGTTTGTTTGGTATAACATGTTTGTTTGGTATGCATGCTAACAGTGATTATTATCAGTGTTTGTTTGATATAACATGCTGTCAGTGATTATTATGAGTGTTTGTTTGGTATAACATGCTGAAGGTTGTCTGCAGGTGTGTGTGTACGTGTGATTTCACCTGACTGGTGCTTTCTTCATGTGCTCTCCAATGAACGTGGCGTTGGTCATGCCCATCAGAGTGTTGGCCAGCGAGATGACGGACAGCAGGTGCTGTGTGGTCACGGCTCTCGACACGCCATATGTGCCCTTGCCCACGATCTCAGAGACAGAGAGTTTGCGGCCCTCGGCGCACCCCTGCGCCAGCTGTCGGAGCAGCGAGTCCTTGAAGGTGGGCAGCATCAGCGACATGTGCCCTCCACGGGAGATCAGGCCGAAGGAGATGGGCGTGTGCGGGCGGAGCATGCCCAGGCGGTTCAGACACACCTCGTCCAGCTCTCCGTTCAGACCCCAGGCGTGCAGGCAGGACATGAAGAGTTTGGCCGTGTCCATGGTCAGGTTGTACTCCAGCAGACTCAGAGACTTGGACTTCTCCTCACGCCGCCGCTGCTCCTCCTCCTCATCCTCGTCTTCATCCAGCAGGTGCTCCTTGATGTTTTCTTTAATGGTCTCCTTCACCTGCGCAGGTAAAGTGATGGAACGGACACGTCATGTGACATTTTTTTTCATCTAGAACTCAAAACAAAGCCAACAGCTTTTGACTACCAGTTATTTTAGTTTTTATTTTAATTTTATTCATATTTTGAATTAGCTTTTACTTGTATATTTTATAGTTTTTGTATTAATTTAAGTTTAATTTGTAGCAATTTCCTTATGTGCTTTTTTTATTTATTTTTTTAAATTGCTATTTAGGTTTAATTTATTTTTATTTCAGTTTTAGTTTTTAGTTTTTATTTATTTATTTCCAGTTAATTATTTTAGTAATTCAACTTATACTTCTTACATTATTATGTCATTATTGTATTTATTCCCGAGGCAACATTTCAAATTTGTTTACTTTAATTTTTTCAAATATTTTTTTTACATTTTTATTTCAGTTCGTTAATAGTTTGTTTTAGTTTAAAATAATAATATCCCTGTTTATAACTTTTAATAATTTCCTTTCTTAACTACAAACTATAATGCCTTAAATTATAATGTTTAATATATAATTTTATTCTTATAAAATATAAATATGTAAAATAATGTTTATATAATAATAAAATTATATAATAAAATATATCATTTAATAAGTGTAATAAAACAATTATAATTAAAATAAGGAAATAAAGGAAATTTATATATGTATAATGATAAATTCTATATTTAATTATTTAATTATAATTATTTTATTTAAAAATACAAATATTTTAGTACACTATTATTAAATGACATTTTGTATATATATATATATATATATATATATCTTCCATAAAATATTTATTAAATATGTATTGTATTCATCTTAATTTAGTACAATTCTATTAAAAAAAAAAAAAATACAATTATTAAAAAAAAAATAATAATTAAATGCATTTAATTTCGCCCTCTGAACCATATTTAAATTTCCCAATAAGGAATTTTCCGACTATCAGAGCAATTAAAGTTTAAAGTCTCAGAGCTGCTGCACTGAAAAACAAGGCAGATGAAATCCAAGAACACGTCCTGTACGAAAAATCGGAAACATACATATATATATATATATATATATACATACATACATACATACATATATATATATATATATATATATATATATATATATATATATATATATATATATATATACATACATATATATATATATATATATATATATATATATATATATATATATATATATATATATATATATATATACGGACTGAAGACCAGAGATATTTTTTTTTTATTCAATGATATGAAAAAAAAACTATCTGTCTATTGAAAGATTTAAGAAGCCTATTGCTGAGCAGTCTAAAATCTGACCTGTTTGAAAATCTTATTGGCCAGGAAGGATCCGCCCTTGTCCGCCCCACCGGGGGCTTTCTGCAGCGTTTCTGGGGAGACGAGGGTGGGATTGGGCCGCTGGGCCTCCTCCGTCAGTAACTGGATGATCACGGCCTCCACATCAAAAAACAGCACGTGCATGTCCGGATCCGTGATGTTCGTCTTCATGGCCTGGACCACCAGAGAGTTATGGGAGTATTTGGGAAGGTTACCCTACAGCAAGAGACGAAGAAAAAAGATTTAAGTGGAATAGACACCTCAGTTGTTTTTTCATGCTGTTTTGTGTCCTGCCACTGATTCAAAGCAAACCATCTATAAAAGGAACAACTTTACAAGAGAAAACTGTGTCTGGAACTGTTCTGGAACAACAGAGGCTCGGGTCATTGATTTTGCTCCAGCGGTCTCGATGATGAGAAGGAAACTGTAGTGAGAGCGCATGAGAGTGTTTCTCTGAATCTGTAGTGAAGAGTCAAACAGCCTTCATCTTAAAGGGACAGTTCACCCGAAAATGACAATATGTCATTATTTACTGACCCTCAACCTGCGTGAAATCTTTCTGTTGAACACAAAAGATGATGTTTTGATGAATGTTGGTCTCCAAACAGTTGATGGTCCCCACTGACTTACATAGTAAAGAAAAAAATACTATGGAAGTCAATGGGGACCAAAAACTGTTTGGTGAACAACATTCGTCAAAACATCTTGTATGTTCAGCAGAAGAAAGAAATTAATAAAAGCTAGACCTGCGTCCCACATTCGGCCCACAGCCTATAAAACAATACTGAAAGACTATCGAAATTTTAAATAACATTTTAGATTGTGTTAACTTAATTAAAATAAAAAGAAAATATATGAATGAATAAATAAATGATCAAATAAATAAATGAATAAACGAATGAATAAATATATAAATGAATGAAATAAATGTAATTAAAATTAACTGCAAATAATATTTATTATCTTATTAAAATATATCGTTTCATAAAAAAAAATATTTTATAAAAAATTATAGGCAAATTTTCTTTTTTCAAATTGTGAGATGAATTGTGTTAACTTTAATAAATAAATAAATTCATTCATTAATTCAAATAAAAATAAAATATGAATGAATGAATAAATATATGATTAAATAAATGAACAAATTAATAAATTAATGATTAAATAAATGAATGAAATTTAATATAATTAAAATTAAATGTTAAATTAATTAAATTTATAAAATATATTATTTTTACATTTTATATATATTATTATTATTATTATATTTTAATAATTTATTATAAGTTTATAAAAAAATATAGGCAAATTTTCAAATCAATTCAATTAATTTGAGATGAACTGTTACTGTTATATTTATTTATGAATAAATAAATATGAATTAAATAATATATGATTAACCAAATAAACAAATGAAAAAATGAATGATTAAATAAATTAATATAATTAAAATTAAATGTAAATTATATTATCGTTATAAAATTATTTTATACAAATTTATTAGAATTTTATAAAATGTATAATTTTCAATTCACAATTTGAGATGAATTGTGTTAACTTTAATAAACAAACTTATTAATTCAAATAAATGTAAAATATATGAATGAATAAATAAATGATGAATTATTAAATAAATGAATAAACAATTAACTGAATTTATATATTAATGAATTAACTAATATATTAATTCAAATTAATAAATAAAAAAAAAATTCAAAAAGAAAGAAAGAAAGAAAGAAAGCAGATTTTTCATGCTTATTTTTATATTCATTCTACAATCATTCTCCATGTTCTTGAACACATGCTCTTCTGTTAGTAGAGTGAGTCGGGTGCGTTGTCATGTGATTCCAGGCCTTCTCCTCATCAAAGCTAATGTGCAGCTCGTTATAACAGCAGTAATCAGCGAGTCTTCTTCAAACACATCAGTCAAAAGTTGTTCAGTGCGCAGGATAATCTATTTATTTCATGATCTGTGTAATAATCTCTAATGCTCATTAAGCCCTCCAGCATTCATTTCATCTCATCTGCTTCCAGTCGGCCCGTATTAAATAGCGAGCTTGCTAATTGTTATTCAATGTTAATTCGATGAACAAAGCACCTGCGATCCATTAGAGACATCAGGGAGGATGTTTACGAGCGGCCCGATTCAGACGCGCTTCCTAAACCAAACTTCTGTGGCTGAAACGTTTAAAACACAAATATGAACACAAAGCATTGAATAAATGATCCAGCAGGCCGTGTGTTAGGGTAAACCTTGAATGTGGCTCATGCAATCAGATTTTTGAGACGAAACGATTCTTTAAATATCAGTTTTCCTTGTGAAGTGCAGCGTATTTACTGTGGTAAAGTGTTCCTGTATTTCATGTCCTTCAGTGTAATGTCTACTGCTGGAGTCTGGCGGACAATGTCTGCTCTTTGTGTTTCTGTTCAATGGCTCTGACGGCGGTCTGAGGGGCCGGTGCTCGCCGCATTGATCACACACACACACACACACACACACACACACACACACACACACACACACACACACACACACACACACACACACACACAGAGCGCGAGGCCTCGCTCCTTTTATTCTCCTGCACGCTTCTGGGAAACCAACATAAAACGCAACTGTTGCAGTGAAAGAAGACAAATCTGAGAGATACAGACCACATAACATTTTCAGAACTAAATAAATAAATGTCTGACTGAAAAATTAAATTAAAAATAAAAATTATATATGTATATATATATATATATATATATATATATATATATATATATATATATATATATATATATATATATATGATTATTAGAAAATTCCTGCACTAAATGAATAAACGTCTGAATAAAATAAAAAAAATACAATAAATGTGGGTCTCAGTAGCATGATTTCTGTCTGTCTGACACTGTTGTGTTCAAGAATACACACTATAAATTAAAATAAAAATCTAAATGTCTAACTGAGAAATACAATAAAATATATAAAATAAAATAGAAAAGAAATTGTGTCTCAGTAACAATTTCTGTCTGTCTGACACTGTTGTGATAAAGATAAACACTAAAATAAACACTAAACAAAAATAAAATCATCTACATTTATTAGAATTTTACATAACTAAATTAAAGGTGCCATCGAATGTTTTTTTACAAGATGTAATATAAGTCTAAGGTGTCGCCTGAATGTGTCTGTGAAGTTTCAGGTCAAAATACCCCATAGATTTTTTTAAATTAATTTTTTTAACTGCCTATTTTGGGGCATCATTAACTATGCACCGATTCAGGCTGCGGTCCCTTTAAATCGTGCGCTCTCTCACTGAACTCGCGCTTGCCTTAAACAGCATAAACAAAGTTCACACAGCTAATATAACCCTCAAATGGATCTTTACAAAGTGTTCATCATACATGCTGCATGCATGCGTCGGATTATGTGAGTATTGTATTTATTTGGATGTTTACATTTGATTCTGAATGAGTTTGAGGCTATGCTCCGTGGCTAAAGCTAACATTACACATTGTTGGAGAGATTTATAAGAATGAAGTTGTGTTTATGAATTATACAGACTGCAAGTGTTTAATAATGAAAATAGCGACGGCTCTTGTCTCCGTGAATACAGTAATAAACGATGGTAACTTTAACCACATTTAACAGTACATTAGCAACATGCTAACGAAACATTTAGAAAGACAATTTACAAATATCACTAAAAATATCATGTTATCATGAATCATGTCAATTATTATTGCTCCATCTGCCATTTATCGCTATTGTCCTTGCTTGCTTACCTAGTCTGATGATTCAGCTGTGCACAGATCCAGACGTTAATACTGGCTGCCCTTGTCTAATGCCTTGAACATGAGCTGGCATATGCAAATATTGGGGGCGTGCATATTAATGATCCCAACTGTTACGTAACAGTCGGTGTTATGTTGAGATTCGCCTGTTCTTCGGAGGTCTTTAAACAAATGAGATTTACATAAGAAGGAGGAAACAATGGTGTTTGAGACTCACTGTATGTCATTTCCATGTACTGAACTCTTGTTATTCAACTATGCGAGGTAAATTCAATTTTTGATTCTAGGGCACCTTTAATAAATGTCTGAATAAAATAAAATAAAATAAAATAACATAAAATAAAATAAAATAAAGTGTGGGTCTCAGTAGCATGATTTCTGTCTGACACTGTGTTCAAGAATAAACACTATAAATAAAAATAAAATAGAACATTCCAAAAAGTAAAGAAATGTCTGACTGAAAAACATAAAAATATATAAAAATAATAACATAAATAAATAAAATTAAATAATAAAGTACATAAAATCAAATAAATAATAAAAAATGTGGGTCTCAGTTCTGTCTGACAGAGTTGTGTTCAAGAATAAATGTCTGCCTGAAAAATAAAATAAATAAATAAAATAATAAAATATATGTGTGTCTCACAGTTGTGTTGAACACACACTAGCTGAATGAAGCCGTCTCTCTCTCTCTCTCTCTTTCTCAGACAGCGTTTCCGAGGCCAGAAACACACGGGCGCATCATTAAGCCATCCCAGAACCACTGGGCTATTTTAAACACATAAGATGAGCATCATTACAGGACACCTGACACCAGACCAGCGTCTACAAACCTCCTACAGTATATGCTTCAGATCTCCACATCACATGATGCTGAAGGCATTCAAATACACACTAAATAATAATAATTCGACTGCATGCATGACTTTTAACATTATATGGTTAATTGTAGTTTACTATTTGCATTTAGCACTGCTGTCAGCAACCCAATGAACACAGACATGTGACATGTTTTGGGATGCAAGAAGAAGCAGAGAGTGATGACATCATATCCTCACGTACACAAACACACGGAGTGATCGTGGAGACACACTGCCCTCTAGAGGACGTTCAACACCACTGACACACACTCCACTCTCTGTAGGTGGAATCTTATTTGCTTACTTCACAGTATGCATGGTTAGAATGTTGAACGCAGCCGGATGGAGCAGCATTCCTTTATTATTCCATTCCATTATTCCCATTATTATGTGATCCATATGGTCAAATATGCGCAATTAAGAGTAATTTACTATTACTGACAATTGAAAATATAATGAGACACACACACACACACACACCCCAAAGATACTCCAAACTCCCATAGCAACTTTTGACTACATTCAAACACACCAAACAAAACCTCTGACAGCCAATAAGAATGAATCTAATACAATCTGACACACTAAACACATCATCGCCAGTGAACGTGAGCAGACGCAGATGCACTATTAGCATGCAGACGAGAGAAGCGTGTTTACAAGCGTGCTGTAAAATAAACACTAGCGGACGAGAGTGTGTCGATGATAGAAACAAACCAGCACACCAGCAGGTCATTACTAAATCAATAAACACACACACTCTTTTACAAATGCATTAACACTGACAAGTGTAAAAAAGTGTCCTCTCAAGGACAACATCAAGAGCGCACACTTTTAAAATGGACCTATTATGCTCTTGTTCAAAGTCTAGATGTTGTTTTTGTGCTCTACTAGATTGAATGTTCATTATTTTCCTCATTGTTCAGCTCCTCTCTTCCCAGTCTGTCAGTAACGCTCTGTTTAGTTCCTGTCTCTATGAAGCCCCTCCTTCTGAAAAGCACAGTGTGCTCTGATTGGTCGGCTGGAGCAGTGTGTTGTGATTGGTGTTTGGGAAATGTCCCGCCCCTTACCATAACCGCCAGTTTCAACACTACTAACTAACTCAACCAGGCCCCGCCCCTTTATTCTGTGCATTAATTATATAACTCAAGACCAGAAACGTTTCAGGGAGTTTTTGAAGTAATTTTGAGTCTATTGCATAATCTTCTTTCTCATTAATATCTCGATCACGGCTCACTGTTGAAGGTTCTCTCTCACCTTGTCTGCGTTGTCGGCGGCGAGCAGGTTGGTGGCGAGCGTCTGCAGCTTGTGCTGGGCCATGTTCTTGAGCGCAGCCAGACTGCGGCGGGTCATGGCCTGTTTCAGGTTCACCGCGGGGTGATTGAGAGAGTCCAGAGCCGCGGGAACGACCTCGTCGCACGCGTTCAGAATCTCCACTGCTGTTATACCCATCACACAGCGGTCCAGCGCTCCTGAAACACACACACACCTCATGAAAAACACACTCAACGCGCCTGTCTCAGGGTTATTAACGCTAAAACCTTACAAACTTGAAATAAATAAACTATAGCTGAAATTAAAATGTCTCATTTCCGTTTAGTTTAAGTTGAAGTGTTAAAATAACTAAAACTGAAATAAAAATGTGTGTGTGCGTGTGTGTGAGAGAGTGTGTGACACGGCAACACAAATGTGTGAATGTTTGAATGTGTGTGTGTTTGCGTGTGTGTGTGTGTGTATGTGGTTTGTGTGTTATTGTGTGTGTAAGAGAGTGTGTTTGTGTGTGACACACAAATGTGTGAATGTGTGAGTGTGTGTGTGTGTGTGTGTGTGTGTGTGTGTGTTTGAGAGAGAGTGTGTGTGAGAGAGAGTGTGTGTATGTGAGTGTGTGAGATTTTTGTTTGTGTGAGAGAGTGTGTTTCTGTGTGTGACAGCGAGTTTGTGTATGTGAGTGTTTGAGTGTGTGTATGTGAGTTTGAATGTGTGTTGGTGTGTGTATTGGTGTGAGTGTGTGTGTTGGTGTGAGAGTGTGTGTTATTGTGTGTGTGTGTAAGATTGTTTGTTATTGTGTGTATGTGTGAGAGAGAGTGTGTTTGTTTGTGTGTGTTATTGTGTGTGTGTGAGAGAGTGTGTTTGTGTGTGTTATTGTGTGTGTGGGAGAGTGTTTGTGTGAGTTTGTGTATGTGAGTGTGTGTGTGTATGTGAGTTTGAATATATGTGTGTGGGTGAGTGTGTTTGTTGTGAGAGTGTGTGTTGGTGTAAGTGTCTGTGTGTGTGTTGGTGTGAGAGTGTGTGTGTGTGGGGTGTGTGTGTGTGTGTGTGTTATTGTGTGTGTGTGAGAGTGTGTGTAAGATTGTGTGTGTTATTGTGTGTGTGTGAGAGAGAGTGTGTTTGATTGCGTGTGTGTGTGTGTGTGTGTGTGTGTGTGTGTGTATGTGTGTGTGTGTGTGTGTGTGTGTGTGTGTGTGTGTGTGTGTGTGTGTGTGTGTGTGTGTGTGTGTGTGTAGAGTGAGAAGTGTATCTTCAAAATTCTATATTAATGAGCCCAAGCTGCAGTGTTGCCAGGCAACTATGAGGATGACCTCCAACCTTTGAACCCTAACCCCAGGCTCACCTGTGTCCATCTGCCACACGTAGACAGAGCCATCAGAGCAGCCCACCACCAGATAATCGTCACATGGCCTCCATTTGATGACCTGGATGGGGAAGAGGTGTCTGGAGGCCAGCATGATGCACTTCCGCTCTCTCAAACTCAGCAGGCCGACGGAGTGATCGCTGGCCACCGAACACACGCAGTGCTGCACACGCGTCTGGAAGAGCAGAGCAAACCATCACCAATGACAGCTAGACGAGAAAAGGCAGGGCTTAGAGGCCCAGAAGTTGTCTCTGATTGGTCAAGAATGTTATTAGTTACAGTAATAAAGATTACTGTAATATTAGTTACAGTAAAAAAGAAAAAAATGTGTCTCATTAATGTTGAATTTTAAACTCTGTTCAATCTATTCTCTGTCTATTAAAGTTTGTTTTTTTAGAGCCATTAAACTAATTGATCTCTAACTGGTCAAGAATGATGAGTCTAATAACTATTAAACTAATATTTTACACTGTTTAATCAGTATTACCTATTCAATGTCTAATAAAGCTTATTTATGAGCTTGTAATATTTATAGGTCAAATGAAATGACTAGAATTAGCATAAAATAGAATGACAACTAACATGAAGCAGTGGAATCAGAGAATGGGCGGAGCATAGCAGCCCAGTTGTTCTCTCTGATTGGTCAAGAATGACTGGTCTAATTAATATTAAATGAATATTTTAAACTCTTTACTAAAGCAGGTCATTTAAGGCAAGATTTTGATTCATAATAAAGATGAAAACCCCAAGCAGAGGCTCTCTGATCGATTCTGTCTCGCTTTCTTCACACAGAGGCGAATTGAGAAATGCCAAAAACATCGTCTGATTGAACGAAAATACAGAGAAGTCCAAACCTGCCAACAATGAAGGTGGAAATGATATCAGTGCGAATCAAATTAAAAAGCAGAGCAGCTCACTTCACGTAAGGTCACTCAAGGTTCGCCTTCCACAACAAATCCTGCAGCAAAGGTCAAACAGGACTTAAGAGAGGGAGACTCGGAGCGTTTCCATGACAACGGCACAGGCATTTCTTTTGATTGCGTTTCGGAGGCTTCGGAGCCTCTTCGCCTGACATTTAGTGCTGAAAGTCTCCGTCTAATTGGTCACCAAGGTGAGACTCAGAGATTAGAAATTCTGCAGCCGTCTAGCGCTGGATGAACTTTTCAATGTCTAGAGATGAACCTTTACAAGAAATGTGTGGGTGAGTAAATAATGACAGAATATTCGTTTTTGGGTGATGAGTTTTGATGGATAGATTTTTCACTATACGATTATCGTGGCCTCGAAGAATCACACTATTGCATAAAAATATATCAATTACACTTGAAATCACTTCCTTCTGTGGTCAGATGTGGCTTCTTATCAAAGAATGAGGCAGAAATTAGATTATTTTATAGTATTCTATACAGTAATAAAGTCTATGCATGATAAATATACGTTATCCTTTTGAAAACACCAGAGATGGCTTTGAAGAACACAGATAAACCATATACTGTGGCGAAATCTGGATGTCTTTGTCCATATTAGGCATTTCCTGGAACGTAATATGTTTTATGACTCCTATGAGTCTCACTTGTGGACTTTCTGCGCGAGGGTGCCCTCTGGTGTTGAGTATGAATGTAGAAAGTACAGTATTCAACTATTTTGTCTCTGTGTCTGCATTTTCTAGAAAATATAAAGTGAAAAGCTGTTGATCTAGACTGATTACAGCCATCATACCTGACCAATAATTGGAAACATCTGGACCAATAAGCCCCGCCTACTTTCACAACCTCTTATTTTAGTTCTGAAAACACTTACGCTGCAGTTTTCCGGAGGCACAATCAGCTGCGTGATTTCTCCTCCATGCACGCAGAAGATGTGTTTCATCTCGCCCGTGAAAATGTCCCAGATGATGACGGAGAAGTCGACGCCGCCGGACACCAGCGAGCGTTGATCGTAGCGTGGCGACACCTGATGCGGGTACAGCAGACACGTGACCTTGTGCCTGTGACCTCTGAGGGTGCGATGAGGAGGCCAGCCTAAAGATAGAGAGAGAGATGTTACACACACATTTACAGTGCTGTGGTTTTGTTTGCTGTGTTATGTTTTTAAAGAAAGAAAAACACACAAAAAATACTAGTTATTGTTAGCATGTTGTTATGGGGGCGCAGTGGCATTAAAATCATAATCCTGAAGGAAACATTGTTAGTACTACTAATAAAAATAATAAAAATGATAAATTATAATCATGAATATAAATGTATTTGTAAAAACCATTATACATGGAATCATATTAAGCATATATAATAATAATAATAATAATATATTCTTTATTCATAACATATTGGTAATATTAATAGCAATAATAGTGTGGTAATATTGAGAAAGCACTGTAAAACAAAAAAAAACAATACTGGCTTGTCGCATATAATACTGTTAATAATACTAATACTAATAACGACAATAAAATTATAAAAAAAATAATAATATATATATATATATATATATATATATATACACACACACATATATATATATATATAATATTAATATACTTAATATATTATTATACATTACAATAAAATAGTAATAATAGCACTAATAAACATTTTAATGTAAATTATATAAATAACAGTAATATATTCTTTATTATTTTAATATATAATAAAATTGGCATAATTAATAGCAATAATAGTGTGCTAATATTGAAGAAACACTGCAAAACAAAAATAAAACAATACTGGTTATTGTTGTAGATAATACTGTATATAATAATAATAATAATAAATTATAAAATAAAATGATGGCATAGATGACATGAAATATATAAATTATAAATGATATTCTATTCAAGATATTATTATAAATAATAATAATATATTATAATATTAGTAATATTAATAACAATAATAATAAATTCTAAAATTAAAAAGATATAAACAACATATTATAATATAATAATAGTAATAATAATAGCAATAATAGTGTGAGGAAAACTAAAACAAATCAAAACAATACTGGTTATTGTTAATACTACTTTTAATATTAAAAAGTATTAATAAAATATACTAAATAAAACATTCATATAATATAATATTAAATATAATTATTTATTATAATGATATATAATAATTTTATTTTAATTTAATTTCATATTATTAGAAGTGTATTTATAACAACAAATAATAATACAAATATATATTTAAATATTTATATTCAAATCTAACATTTATTATTGCTAATAAATAATCAATATTATGATGAAGATGAAATATGAACAGCAGTAAGCGAGCGTGTCCCACCCCTGCGCAGCATGTGTTCTCCCTGCAGGAGCTGAACGATGGCCGTCTGTGTCGCAGGAACCAGTATGATGCTGCCGTCCTCTCGTCCACACACCAGCCGCCCCTGAGACGGGATGTACACGCTGGCCGTCACCTTAATGGGGTCGCTGGAGCCGGGCAGGACGCTCAGCTGGTCAATGATGCCCGCTGGAGACGGCATGAGCTTATCAAAGGCCTCCTGGAGACTGATGCTGGCGGACACTTGGAGCTCTGGGAGGGGGACAGAGGTGAAGACATCATATATACACAAAGTGGGACATGAACGTTTCTGTGCTGGTTTGAGAACTCTTTATTGGCATGCAGGGCTAAGAGTGGACACAAGAGGGCAGTATGTATATTGAAGTACTGAATACACACAGCAGAGGGCGACATTGAACTGGCTGAGGCAAAAGATGCCCAAGATGCCAATTCAAAACAATTCAAACCCGTACCTGCGGCGGAGGACAGCGGCTGTAAGGGCGACGTCTCCGGGACGCTCCACACCGTCAGTCGGCCCGCAGAGTCTCCCTGAATCAGCAGCTTGTGGAAGGGCTCCCTCCGTCCGAAAAAGAAGCGCGTCACGGGCGGACAAATGAGGAGCTGTGAAAACCAGCCACAGAAACATCAACATCTGTAAAACACACACAGCTCCAGAAGAGTCACTGCACACACACTCTGAGCGTCTGTGAGCCGCTGGTACACGGGCGTATGGATGCTGCGAGCTGTTAAACATGAGCATCTGTTTCCTGTGAGAAGGGAAATTCTCAGCTCATGCAGGTTCATGGCATCAGCCATTCTAGATGATACCAACGTACTGAAGGAAAATGAACGCAAATGGAGTTGGTTTTTATCACCACAATGAGTTACAGCTGATTTAAAGCTATTCTATTCCAGGGGCGTGTGGGTATGATTCAATTAAATAAATATATAAATAAATAAAATAGATTCAAATAAATTAAAAAACAGATTAAAATAAATTGATTCAAAAATTTGATTAAAATAAATTGATTAAAAAACCTAATAAAAAAAGAGATTAAAATAAATACATGCATAAAAAATATTTGATTAAAATAAATCGATTAAAAAACCTAATAAAAAAGATTAAAATAAATATGCATAAAACATATTTGATTAAAATAAATATATAAAAAAAGGATTAAAACATTAAATATTAAAATACGTGCATAATAAATATTTGATTCAAATAATAAAAAATAGATTCAAATAAATGCATGCATAAATAATTGATTAAAATAAATGTATTAAAAGATAATAAAATTAGATTCAAATAAAATACATGAAAAATAAATATTTGATTAAAATAAGGAAATTAAAATAAAATGATTAAAACATAATTAATTTAGATTAAAATAAATACATGCATAATAAATATTTGATAAATATAATGTTAACAAATGAAACCTTATTGTCAAGTGTTACCAAATAAATAATAACAATTTGATCAAAATACACAAAATAAATAACACTCCTAACAGTACAGTCCTACAGTGGGTAGAAATGTAATAATGGAAATTAATAGAAACTAAATATTTTCAAATACTATTTCAGACATATTTATACATGAAAATATTCAGTTCCTTGCATTAAAATGATCATATAAAATTACCTATAGTAATATAGTATGTTTCTGGTCTTATTGTGAATGTGCATTCACAAAGGAAAATCATAATCTTTCATATAAATTACTTAGGAGGGTGAAAAAAATACCTGTGGATTAAAACCTACAGTTTTACATTATATTAATAAAGTGGATTTCTTGTTGTTAAAACATGGGAAACTATAAATAAAATATGAAAATTTATGTATAAATATGGGAAACTCAGTACTGCACAAAATCATCAAGCTAAATATATATTTTTTGGTTATTTATTGTGGTATATCTGCTGTACACAAAAAAGTAATAACAATAAAATTAATAATAATATTAAAAAAGAATGATAAAAATTCAAAATTAAGCTTTGCGCAAGCCTATAGCTTTAAGAGATTTTACATTCATTCACACATGATGTTTTAATGTAAAATTCCTCTTCATGTTTGACCATGTGACGTGTCTGAAGTGGTATGGATTGATGTTGTCCTCTGAATTCTCGAAGCATCCTATATCGAGAACAGTGCAAAGTGCCACCAATGAGCTTTCCTTAGACACACTAGTGTATGTGCACACGTCCAACACACACACATCACAACATGCACAAAACACACACTTCAAACCAAAAAGACACACACGAAAAGATCAGCTGAAGAAACAACTAGAGAACGACACACAGAGTCGTAGAACTACGTTTCGGATCTAAAAAAGGACTAAATCAACAACATTTTAATTGAATGCATCTGTCTAAAATAGAGGAGAAAACAAGCTGAAGCGACTGTAAAGAAGCTCTGGGACTTTGCATGCATCTTCACCGTGTGAAGAGAGTCAATGAGTGATCGTTTTTAGTGGGAGGAGCATGAGACTTAGCGAATCAGAGAGAGTGACAGGAGGCAGGAACACCACAGGAAGCTCTCAGGACATCCAATCATATTCACTGATGCAAATCCTGTGTGGAAATACTTATGATTTACAGTTAGGGCTGCGCGATATATAGAAATGCAGTATGGCTTAGTGTGATTTAATTAAGTAAATGCAGTACTTGTGCTTTGGTTTCAGAGTGAAGAACGTCATTTACACACGTCTAGTTCATGATAATGTAGTGTTTCGGAGTTTATTTATCGTGTGTGTTTAATGAGCTGCACGCGTGTAAATGAACAATTAAACCCTGAAACCGGCAGAGCATTTATTTGTTTATTTGCCAGCAACCTGTAAAAATAAAAGTTTGGTTGTATAACGTTTGAAAACAGAGAAATTAAGATGTACATATTAGTAATTTTACAGTAAAATAAAATACATTTTAAATTGTATTATTTTTTTTTTTTTATAGCACAATAGTATTATTACAATACGTCTTATTTTGTTTAATATATTTAATAATATATAGTAGGGCTGTGCTCAGAATATCGATACAACGATACATCGTCATGAACTCCTGACGATGCGCGTATCGATACAGCAGCTGCCGTATCGAGTCTGTCTTGCTTTTAAATCTAGCCAATCACGTGATGTCAATTGACGCTAGCAAGCAATGCAAGCAGACATTCACGTTTCTGTGAGCTTTCATTCGTAAATAATCAGCTGTTTTGTCGCGAATGTGAACAGGAAATGCGCTCTCGAACGGAGAAACACGCGATCTCCAAATCATCGATCAAAGCTTGCTAACGTTTTAGGACAGGTCGATGGTATATAAATCATGCCCGAACGTTAGCGTTTGTCAATCAAGCCAAACCGTCCATTTAGAAACCGAGAAATTTGGAGGCCGATCTCTCAGGTTGACGCGCGAGCTGGCTTGACTTAAGTTTTCGTGAGGATATAGTTTATGGATTGTTTTGATTTCGGTAATTACATCTAGAAAGGTAAAAGCAGTGATGACATATATAATAGAGATATCTGAAAGTGAAACGAAAGTGATATTGGCCTCGTCCAGTGGGGAGGACGCACGAGAGGAGACCTGCGCATTTAATTGGTATGTGTATACTGTAATACTGCATTTACAGTGCTTATCAGTGGCGTGCACTTTGATCGTGAAAGTGAAAGTGCCCTTTGCGGTCACATCGCATCATCTTGTTAACATTAGTTAATGCACTGTAAACCAACATGAACAAACAATCAACAACTGTATTTTTTAATAACTAACATTAACAAAGATGAACTAATACAGTATGTATTGCTCATGGTTAGTTCATGTTAATACATTATCTGATGTTTAATAAATGAACCTTATTGTTAAGTGTGTATTGTAAACTCATGTAGCCCATATTTTGTAGACCACGTTAATAATAAAAAATGTTGTTCTAGAACATATTTTGAGTTGATATCCAAAAAAATCATTTTTACAGATGGAAAAAAACAGGCAGTATAGACATTATTATAATATTATAGCCGATATAATTAACCAACTTAGTTTTCTTACAGTCAACTTACTGTTGCAAGTGAAATTAGTCATTGAGCTTTGTTGATATGCTTCAGTGTCACTATAATTGTCAATTCAGTTACTGAGGGAGTGACTTTAAAAGCAAGCTTTTAAAAGAAGCTTTTTTGTGACAATTTTTTTATATTTAATTTAAATCATTGTTTTTTTTTAATGACAAAAACAAAATAGTTTTTCAGTTATCACGACTGTTATAACACTGGTTATTCAATAAACACATATTACTGTTACTAAACTCTGCTCAAAATAAATTTAAATTCTAAATTGAACCATATCGTGATACGTATCGTATCGTGGCTTTAGTATCGTGATGCGTATCGTATCGTGACATTGTTGGTGATACACAGCCCTAATATATAGTAATATAAATAATAAATATATATTGTATAAATAATAAAAATAAAATTAATATAATATAATATAGTAATATATAAATAATACAAATATAATATAATATCATTAATATAATATAATATAGTAATAGTAATATAAATAATAAAAATATAATATAATAAATAATATAATATAATATATAATATAACAATGTTTATTATTAAATTTATGTGACCTATGAAAACTCAAGTGGACATTTGTTATTTTTTATAATATATTTTATTATATTTTTTAAGTTGGTAAAGAGTAAATCCAAGTTAACACCCAAATTTTTCAGGTTTTCCCAAATAATTCAGCCCTAAACAGATTGTGCACTTAAAAAAATTCTTCAGATTAAAAAGTAATTTTTCATCTTTTTTTATTTTTTGTTTTATTTTTATGCAGATGTACTTTCTAAACATCCTTCTCTAGAATTATTACCCTAATTATTCTATAATTATTTATTCAAGTCATCTGGTGAAACTTCATATCGCAGAAAAACAAAATCACATCGTCAGTTGTTTCCAATATCGTGCAGCCCTATTTACAATTGTCAATATAATAAAATAGTGACTATAAAGATGAAATATTGCATTATTCTGCGACTGGATGCCTGGCGCGTTTATATAGACATGCGCGGAGAGCTGGGCTGGTGCGCCTGCGTCTCACTGTCAGCTGGGCTTACTGGTGCCTCTAGAGGCTGCTGGATGTATTGCAATTCAGGAGAGTAGAGCTCCGGATCACAAGCGTTGTCAGGGAGACGCACCACAACACACTGCCCCTCCCACCCCTCCTCCGGCTGGGGCGGGACAAGGGACGGGTGAGGGGGGCGACAACAGACAAAGAGCAAAATCATAAATAAATCAAACACAGACACAAACTACTGTACAAATTACACATAAACACACAGCAGCAGACTGACAAGAAAACATTTAGACACACAAACTGAAGATGAATTAAACACATAAACAAAGTCTGGACATCTGAACGGTAGTTTATAAAGAAACTGAACTAAATGTCAATAGGAGATTTAAGATTGGCTGAGTGTCAAAGTCACATGAACACAAAACTGACTCTGTTTACTTTCTTCATTCACGTTCCTGCTTCCTGCTTAATGTGAATGACTCATCACCAGTGACATTAACTGAAATAATCTTTCATCAAAGTGCATATCCTGTTTGCATCAATGCATCAGATTACAGAAGTAAAATGGTTTAATGTTGACTTAAAGAGTCTAGTTGACATCATTTAAACAGACATGAACTGAAAGTGTACGGCTGTTTGAACACTGTCTTCTTCCTCATGATAGAGTGTGTGTGTGTGTGTCTGACCTGTTTGTCGGCGCGGTCGGCGATGCTGTACACCAGAGGAGGGATGGAACCTTCCGGCTTCTTCCCGACGCTGCTGCGGAAGTGTTCACTCGCTGGGAGACAACTGAAACACAGAGTCACAGTTCAACAGTCTGAAGATCTGAGCTGACCGGATGAGTGTGAGAGTGTGTGTGGTCAATTACTGGATCTTTCTTTCTTTCATCAATCTATCTATCTATCAATCTATTTATCTATCTGTCCATCATCCATCCATCCATCCTTTTATCTGTTAATCTGGCCATCCATCCCTCCATCCATCCATTTATCTATTTCTTTATCCGTTCATCCATCCGTTTATCTATCTGTTTATCCGTCCATCTGTCTGTCCGTCATCCATCCATCCATCCGTTTATCTATTCATCTGTCCATCCGTCCATCATCCATCCATCTATCCATCTATCCATCCATCCTTTTATCTATCTGTTTATCCATGCATCTATCCATCCATCCATCCATCCGTCTATCCATTCATTTATCCATCCATCCTCCATCCTTTTATCTGTCCATCCCTCCATCCATCCACTCATTTATCTATTTGTTTTTCCATTCATCCAACCATTTATCTGTTTATCCATCTGTCCGTCCATCCATGTTTATCTGTCCATCCCTCCATCCATCCATCCATCCATCCACCCATTTATCTATTTGTTTATCCATTCATCCATCCATTTATCTGTCTGTCCATCCATCCATCCATCCATCCATTTATCTATTCATCTATCTGTCCATCCGTCCATTCATTCATCCTTCCATCCATCCATTTATCTGTTTTCCATTCATCCAACCATTTATCTGTTTATCCATCCATTTGTTTATCTATCTGTCATCATCAATCCATCCGTCTATCTATCCATTCATTTATCTATCCATCCATCCATCCATCCATTTATCTATTTGTTTATCCGTTCATCCATCCGTTTATCTATCTGTTTATCCGTCCATCTGTCTGTCCGTCATCCATCCATCCATCCGTTTATCTATTCATCTGTCCATCCGTCCATCATCCATCCATCTATCCATCTATCCATCCATCCTTTTATCTATCTGTTTATCCATGCATCTATCCATCCATCCTTTTATCTATCTGTTTATCCATGCATCTATCCATCCATCCATCCATTCATCCATCCGTCTCCCTATCCATTCATTTATCCATCCATCCTCCATCCTTTTATCTGTCCATCCCTCCATCCACTCATTTATCTATTTGTTTTTCCATTCATCCAACCATTTATCTGTTTATCCATCTGTCCGTCCATCCATCTGTTTATCTGTCCATCCCTCCATCCATCCATCCATCCATCCATCCACCCATTTATCTATTTGTTTATCCATTCATCCATCCGTTTATCTGTCCGTCCATCCATCCATCCATCCATTTATCTATTCATCTATCTGTCCATCCGTCCATTCATTCATCCTTCCATCCATCCATTTATCTGTTTTCCATTCATCCAACCATTTATCTGTTTATCCATCCATTTGTTTATCTATCTGTCATCATTAATCCATCCGTCTATCTATCCATTCATTTATCCATCCATCCATCCATCCATCCATCCATCCATCCATTTATCTATTTGTTTATCCGTTCATCCATCCGTTTATCTATCTGTTTATCCGTCCATCTGTCTGTCCGTCATCCATCCATCCATCCATCCTTTTATCTATCTGTTTATCCATGCATCTATCCATCCATCCATCCATCCATCCATCCATCCATCCATCCGTTTATCTATCTGTTTATCCGTCCATCTGTCTGTCCGTCATCCATCCATCCATCCTTTTATCTATCTGTTTATCCATGCATCTATCCATCCATCCATCCATCCATCCATCCTTTTATCTATCTGTTTATCCATGGATCTATCCATCCATCCATCCATCCATTCATCATTCATCCATCCATCCGTCCATCATCCATCCATCAATCCTTTTATCTATCTGTTTATCCATGCATCTATCCATCCATCCATCCATCCATCCATCCGTTTATCTATCCATCCATCCGTTTATCTATCCATCCATCTGTCCATCCATCTATTTATCTATCCATTCGTTTATCTATCTGTCCATCATCCATCCATCCATCCATCCGTCTATCTATCCATTCATTTATCCATCCATCCTCCATCCTTTTATCTGTCCATCCCTCCATCCATCCACTCATTTATCTATTTGTTTTTCCATTCATCCAACCATTTATCTGTTTATCCATCTGTCTGTCCATCCATCCATCCATCCATCCATCCATCCATCCATCCATCCATCAAATCAATCCATCCATCCATCTGTTTATCTGTCCATCCCTCCATCCATCCATCCATCCATCCATCCATCCATCCATCCATCCATCCACCCATTTATCTATTTGTTTATCCATTCATCCATCCGTTTATCTGTCTGTCCATCCATCCATCCGTTTATCTATTCATCTATCTGTCCATCCGTCCATTCATTCATCCTTCCATCCATCCATTTATCTGTTTATCCATCCATTCGTTTATCTATCTGTTTATCCATGCATCCATCCGTCCATCATCTATCGATCCATCCATCTACTTATTATATTTAAGTTCAATTTATATCAAATAAATAATAAATAAATGTACATTTTCTTAAAAATAATAAAATAAAATACTCTTTATTTTTCCATTATCAACATTTAGTATATAAAAAATAAGATAATTAATTCTGAATAAGTCATTTGTTGTTAGTTTTGAAAGTGTGCTGTAGGTAAGTTACGTTTGCGGTTAGTAATATGCAGTCATGTGTAGGTAAGTGTGTGGTTATTTGTAAGTGTGTATGTGTTGATAGCTTTCAAGAATGTAGTAATATATTTGTAGTTTGAGAGTATATGGATATTTGTTAATCGTTTGTTGGTATGTGTATGGCTGCATGATTCAGGGGGAAAAATCTAATTGCAATTTTTCTGATTTAAAATGTGATTCAGAAAATATACCTCATTATACCTATAAAATAATATTAATTATTATCACTACTATTATTAGTAGTAGCAGTAATACGAGTATTAAATAAAAAATAAAAATGAAAACACTGGATCATGAGCTGCTCACGTATAAATGACTCTAAAACTCGCAGTTCATGTTTTTAATCAAATCAGCCGTTGCCATTCAATAACAAGCCATTGGTTTTATTCAGATTATTCATGCAGCCTCTAATAGTGTGTGTTGTTGTGTTACCTGGCCGGTAATTTGTAAATGTAGCTGCAGCCATCTTCAGTCCATATTACGACTTTATCAGCAGCGATGAATTCTCCTCCGGCCCACGACTGATTGCTCTCGCTCGGGACCGAACACAGCAGGGAGAAATCACCCGCGTCTAACACCTACAGCACAAACCATCACGATTCAGACACAACACAAGCGATAACATCAAACTGACAATCGCACACTCACCCTCCAGTACTTGGAACACACCACCAGCAGCGAGAGCTGTGTGAACGTGCAGAAGGAAATACTCTGGCAGCCCTGACAGTAGATCGGCTTCGACTCCTCCTCAAACACGGGGTCCAGATCCTGCTGAAACACACACACACATCTTCAGGACTGTGTTTTCAGTGTATGAAACACGAATTCTGCCCATCTACACAGGATTTCTGTGTTTATTGAGATGCATGCTTGAGATTAACTGTTCACCTGCATTCTGCTGACGTCAGCGGTGATGATCCACACCTTGAGAATACCAGTGACAGACACGGCCACCACTGTGTCCTCTGAAACACACACACACACACACACACACACACACACACACGTTTACTATATTACTGAGGACACTGCATAAACTTCCATTGACTTTATATCAGGTTAATGGTACAGTGGCAAGAAAAAGTTTGCAGAATCTGTGAAAATGAGAATTATTTTAATAAAATAAGAGAGATCATACAAAATGCATGTTATTTTTTGTTTAGTACTGTCCTGAGTAAGACATTTTACATAAAAGACTTATGAATGGGGTTATTTTAATAAATTCAGCTATTGTTTTGTCTTGTGAACTAAATGCAAACATCCTTTATGTAAAATATCTTACTCAGGACAGTCCTAAACAAAAAATAACATGCATTTTTTATGATCGCTCTTATTTTATTAAAATAATTCTCATTTTCACAGATTCTGCAAGGGGTTCACAAACTTTTTCTTGCCACTGTATTTTCTATGGCCTAACCCGACTCTGACCCCTAAACCTGCCCATCACAGAAACATGTAAAGCACTAGATTTAAATACATTTTATGTAACATGTTTTGGCTGATTTATAAGCCTTTTTAACTAGTTGGTTGTCATAATATTTTACAATAAATGAGGACATTTGGCCCTCAGATGTAGAGTATGTACACACACACAACCACACTGACACACACACGTGCACACATAGACACGCACACACTCAGAGACACACAAACACACACGCACACATACTGACACACTCACAGAGAGTGTGTCAACCCTACCCCTAAACCTAACCATCACAGGAAACTGTGCACATTTTTACTTTCGCGAAAAAACTCATTCTGTATGATTTATAAGCCTTTTTAAAATGGGGACATGGGGTAATGTCCTCATAAATCACCCTCTCCCATGTCATCATACAAATTTGTGTCCTGATATGTCACACACACACACACACACACACACACACACACACAAACAACTGAAAGTGCTCAAAGAAGCTTAACTTAATGCTTGAGGATCATTATGGACTATAATTAAAGGAATAGTCCAGGCTATTTTAATGTTACTGACATCAAAACTATGATATGCATTTTAATGTTTCTTTATGGTGTTATGTTAAGCGTGTAGCCATTAGTTGTTATATTGTTGGTTGAAATCAACAGTATGTCACAGATGTTTTCCATTGACAATAAGTTGAATAAAAGATGATTTTTGCTCCCATGATCCTGAAATGCATGAGAACAGCAGCCGGTACCTTGCGTGCGGTGGGAGCGAATGATGCTCATGGAACTGATCCAGTCAGGAGAAATCTTGGACACGAGTGAGTAAAGGACCTCCAGACTGGTGGCGTCCACCACCAGGATTTCTGGGTAATGTCCATGGCACAGGAGACGTCCCTCCCTCTGTGTGCCGATGGTGAACTGATAAAACTGCAGAGAGGAGAGAAGGAGTTTCAAAAATATGAAGTATTATTACAATCTGAAATACTGTTTTCTATGTGAATATAGTAAACTGTAATTTATTCCTGTGATCAAATCTGAAAATCCAGTCTTCAGTGTCACATGATCCTTCAGAAATCATTTTAATATGCTGATTGGCTGCTAATGAAACATTTCTGATTATTATCAATGTTGAAAACAGTTCATATTTTTGTGGAAACTGTCATGCGTTTTATTTTTCAGGATTCTTTGATGATTTATATAAACTGAATTATATAAAAACAGATGTTTTGGTACCCTCTTTTACTTTGTGCTTATGGGAATATATTTTAAATAGAAATTATTATTTATGTTATTTTTGTCAAAATATCTATTACTTCAGACAGTGTTGTTCGTTGGTCTCATTATGTTGGAATGTTTTCTATATGTAAACTGTATATAGTATATCCTCATTTAGATAAGTGTATGTGTGTGTGTGTGTGTGTGTGTGTTACCTGTATACCGGTGTGTGCACAGGCCAGTTTGGTGAACTCAATGCAGCGTCCATCACTGACGTCCCATAAACACATTTCCCTGTGACAAATCATATAAATCTAACATTTAATGTGCACAAACACACATTGCACAGTCTAAACACATTGTTATCTTAGGGTGTGTTCACACTTGTGGTTTGGTTCTCTTGGTTCTTTTGGTCCAGAGGAAAAAAGAAAATGGTTCACTTAGTATTCACATTGTCATTTTTAAGACTTAACCTAAAAATACAAAACAAAAAATGCTTTTATGTGCGTACATATTATGGTATTTCTACCAGCTGAGAGCTGTAAAGGAGTCAAAACAGCTTCCTCCATCACACACAAACGAAGATGGGTTGGGATGCCAGTGTTTACGCTCATTCAAATGAACTGCACTAACAGAGCAATCGCACCAGAGTGAGTTTAAATCAAACCAAACCTGCCGAGTGTGAACACACCCTTACAGCACAGTAGAGCCCATGACAAACACACACTCACCCGCTCTCAGAGGCGCTGACGAGGTACGGTTTGTCACTTCCTGCGCTGGCCTTGGACAGACAGGTGACGGAGGCTGTGTGTCCAAACAGCAGAGCACGGGGATTGATCTAAACACACAGACACTCATCAAATAACACTGAGCGTTTATTAGAGTTGCAGGATTCTGGAAAAATTGATAATCGCAATTTTCTGAATAGATAACTTAACAATACAACATGTAATTTACTGAAGGTTCTGATAAAATGTTACTTGCTGAAGTCTATTTAAAAATATTTAATTAATTTGACTTTTTGTTTAAAAAAAAATTGGTTTGAATGATGATTCAATGACTCACTCGTAAAGACTTCACTTGATTCATTACTGGATGAAACAGCATTTTTAAACAAATCTCTTGAATGAATGATTCAATGACTCACTCATAAAGACTTCATTTGTTTAATTACTGGATGAATGAGCATTTTTAAACAAATCTCTTGAATGATTCAGTGACTCACTCATAAGGACTTCATTTGTTTCATTACTGGATGAATCAGTGTTTTTGAACAAATCTCTTGAATGAATGATTCAGTGACTCACTCATAAGGACTTCACTTGTTTCATTACTGGATGAATCAGTGTTTTTGAACAAATCTCTTGAATGAATGATTCAATGACTCGCTCATAAAGACTTCATTTGTTTCATTACTGGATGAATCAGTGTTTTTGAACAAATCTCTTGAATGAATGAATGAATGATTTAGTGACTCACTCATAAGGACTTCACTTGATTCATTACTGGATGAATGAGCATTTTTAAACAAATCTCTTGAATGAATGATTCAGTGACTCACTCATAAGACTTCACTTGATTCATTACTGGATGAATCAGCATTTTTAAACAAATCTCTTGAATGAATGATTCAATGACTCGCTCATAAAGACTTCATTTGTTTCATTACTGGATGAACCAGCATTTTTAAACAAATCTCTTGAATGAATGATTTAATGACTCGCTCATAAAGACTTCATTTGTTTCATTACTGGATGAATCAGCATTTTTAAACAAATCTCTTGAATGAATGATTCAATGACTCGCTCATAAAGACTTCATTTGTTTCATTACTGGATGAACCAGCATTTTTAAACAAATCTCTTGAATGAATGATTTAATGACTCGCTCATAAAGACTTCATTTGTTTCATTACTGCATGAATCAGTGTTTTTGAACAAATCTCTTGAATGAATGATTCAGTGACTCACTCATAAGGACTTCACTTGTTTCATTACTGGATGAATCAGTCTTTTTGAACGAATCTCTTGAATGAATGATTCAGTGACTCACTCATAAAGACTTCACTTGATTCATTACTGGATGAATCAGCATTTTTAAACAAATCTCTTGAATGAATGATTCACTCACTCATAAAGACTTCGGCTGCATCCGAAAACCTAGGTAGCTGACTTGCTGCCTCGCTGCCTCATCAAGCAATGACTTGTAAGGCAGCGTTTGTGCATCATTGCACCTCACGAAACTGATTTCGGACAGACTTCTGAGGCAGCTTAACAGTTTAATGATCTACAGCAATAAAACGCTTTAGTGAAAATGAAACAAATATTTAATTACTACAGTAGTAATTTCTCGCTAGAAATGACATCAAAAGTGGAAAATGTTGGTTAAAAATGTACATTTACACACAATCTGGCCAGCAAACGCAACTTTCGGATGCCATCTTTATTTTTCTAGCTCAACTGTGACAGAATGGAAAGCACAGGATTGTGGGATATCAAAGGCAGCAAAGGACACATCTATGCTTGCTTGAAAAATCAATCAGATGAAGGCATCTCAGGAAACAGGAAGTGAAGCTAACATTAGATTCGGACATGCCTTGATGCCTTCCTACCTTGAAATGTGTCCTCAGAAAGCAGCATTTTCCAGTTTTCGGACGCAGCCTTCACTTCTTTCATTACTGGATGAATCAGCATTTTAAAACGAATCTCTTGAGGGAATGATTCAATGACTCGCTCATAACAGACTTCACTTGTTTCATTACTGGATAAATCAGAATTTTTAAACGAATCTCTTGAATGAATCATTTAATGACAAATACATATTTTAACAGTCACTTGTCGCCACCTACTGGTATAACAATGCAATTGATACAATCTATATTTGAAGCATCAATTTACTTACAAAAGTTGATTTACTCTATTTTGATCGTTACTGTTAGACATCAGTGTTTATATCTGAACTATAAACTTTTATCCCTGTACTTCTGTGATAATATGAATTATTGTTAATGAATTATTGACACTGTGTGGTTAAAAAGTCTGTTTATGAAGTTGTTTCATATCTGTACATGACAACGGCTCTCTCTGGATCAGAACGCAGATCTGAATGTTTGCTGTGATCGTACTTGACAAAGGTTCAATAGAGACAGAAGAATCGCTGTCATTTAAGATTAAGATCACATGGGTGTTTGAATAGAGATTGTGATCTTTTAACGATTAATCATGCAGCTCTAGCGTTTATTAACGTTCATGATGTTCTAAACCAGTATGACTTTCTTTATTCCATAGAACAGAAAAAATGATCTTTGGCAGAATGTCCGAGCTTCTGTTTTCACATATTTGTATGGAAGACAGCAGGAAAACATCCTGCTAAACACAAGTCCCACGGAAGAAAGAAAGTCATTCAGGTTTGGAATGACAAAAAAGACATGCGTGACCTCGCTGTGACCTCTCACCTCCAGCTCAGAGGTCATGTCCCAAATGCAGATCTGTCCATCATGGCAGCCGGTGATGATGGTGGCCAGATCGTCCATCACCAGCAGGCTGGAGATACAGTGAGTGGGTGCATTGCGGCCCCACAGAACTATGGGTAATACCAGATTGGTTCCTGTCATGTTTTCTGCAATACTGAAATGAGAGAGAGAGAGCAAAAGAAAACAGTAATAAAACAGACAAAGTCACATAGTTGGAAATTCTCAAAACACAAAAATGAGGAACCACACGAGAAACAAATCCAGGTGAAAACAAAAGGCCTGAAATTAATTATATTACATATTTACATATGTATATTTACATATGTATATATATATATATATATATATATATATATATATATATATATATATATATATATATATATATATATATATATATATATATATATATGTATATGTGCGTGTGTGTGTGTGTGTGTGTTTGTTTGTTTGTTTTTTTACACCTATCAGCAGCAGACAATTTTTTGTAAAACTCATAGAAGAAATTAAAATAATCAAAATAAAAATAAAACGAAAATAAATAAAATTGCATATAATAATAACAATATTTTCTTAGTTTACAGCATTTTAAAAAAGATAAAGAAATTATATAAACACTTTGAGTTTGATATTTGACAGAAAATCTACCTTTAAAAAAAAAAAAAAAAGTCCTTAATTAAATGTCTCTGAATTAAACTGTTGCCTGCTATCATTTAAAGCAAGATTTAAATTCATTAGAATAGGCTTTATAGTCAATGAAGTCTTACAAAAATGATATACTTTTCAATTAATTCACAACCAGAAAAGTTTGGGCCCAGTAAATTCATCAAAGAATCCTGAAAAATTGAATGTTCCACAATTTCCACAAAAAATATGAAGCAGCAAAAACCAATGTTTTCATTGATAATAATCATAAATGTTTCTTGAGCATCAAATCATCATATTAGAATGATTTCTGAAGGATCATGTGACACTGAAGACTGGAGTAATAATGCTGAAAATTCAGCTTTGATCACTGGATATAAATTACACTTTACTATATATTCACATAGAAAACAGCTGTTTTACATTGTAATAATATTTCACTATTTTTACTGTATTTTTGAACAAACAAATGCAGCCTTAGTGAGCAGAATAGACTTTAAAGAATATTTTAAAAATCTTACTGAACCCAAACAGTAGTGTACATGTAACAAAAATGTGAACAATTCTTACAGTATATACAGCTTGAGCATGTCTATTCACAAAAATGTTCTTATATTTATGATAAAGTACCTTATTTATGATATGTTTGGATTGGAGTAGCACACTAGCATACTACTCATACTACACTATTCCTACAGTATACAGTATGCATGTACAGATAGATAGATAGATAGATCATTTATATATATATGTACACCACAGTATACAAATACTATAGAGTAAACAACACATAAGATAGAACAGAGAACATGTTTCCAACTACAGCAAACGAACAGATCACTCAAATTTCACTGGGATTCAGATCATGATTGACAAACATCACAGATTAACCTCAAACTGACAATCAAAATCAATATCTGTCACTTAAAACACTTTTAATGTGTTGCTAAGTTCACATGATGACGGGTTCAACCGACAATAACATCTGACCTCCATGTGATATTAAAGTGGAGCACAACTGTAGACTGAACTGGTAATTAAAATCACACCAGAATCGAAGCAGAATTCAGACGGACACAGTGTGCTCGTTATATAACGAACAGATAAACGAACATCAATGATTCTGTCTGTAAGTACTATTGAACACTTCTATAAGTGCTAGCCCAATAAAACATGACAAAACAAGCTTTTAACATTAACCATTGCTGCTAGTTTCTGTTTGTATAATGAAAATGAAACCAGATTAATTCAGATATACACAACCATAACCCAAAATCATTTGAATAAGCAATATATAAATGACAACTTTATTGGTTTTCCAAAGTGTTTCAGAATTAAATGAGAGCATTGTTCAATGAACCCACCTTGAAGCTTCAGTTTAATTCAACTGTATTAAAATAAATATAAAAACACATCAATGATTCAAACACACACATATAAAACTGACTGACTTTACCTGACATGCTTGCGTTTCCTCAAAGTACACCTGAACCTGTGAAACACGTGTTTAATTTTCACTAAATGAACCAACTTCATCCTGAAATTATTCCTTTGCTGGTTTAGAAACAATAATGTGTTTTCCCGACCCTGCCGTCTCTCTCGGTCTGTCTGACACACTCACAACAGCAGATGAATCAAACCAAACCCTTTCAAAGCAATCAATAAGCGTTCATCCGCACACAACCAATGGATTCACAAGGTTTCTGATCTTTCTGAATGTCAACAGCACAGACAGAACATCACTATATACTGATATTTTATGATATCAGCCAAATATGTGGAAATATCATCTTTTTTTTTAAAGATTATATACATTTAACAGCAGTGCCTTAAAGGAACACTCAATTTTTTTTTGAAAATAGGCTCATATTTCTTGTTTGGCGGTACCACTTTTAGCATAGCTTAGCATAGTTCATTGAATCTGATTAGACCGTTAGCATCTCGCCAAAATGAGAGTATAGCCATATCGACCTAAAAAAACCCACAACTTTTCATTTTCCGTCAGTCTTAGTAAACAATGTAACTACAGTAGAGTCAAGTTTTAAATAGGAAAAATATCGAAACACTTTGGTCATTTTTGAGCGAGATGCTAACGGTCTAATCAGATTCAATGAACTATGCTAAGCTATGCTAAAAGTGGTACCGCCAAACCCGGAGATTGAGCCTATTTTCAAAAAAATGTGTGTTCCTTTAAATCTGTCAATGTACAATAAGCATCTGTTTTCAAATACTTTTGGTGAAATTTGAGTAAAATTGTCCATGTAATGCTTTTTAACATAGTCGTACACAATGAAATAACACCCTTAATAAAGGTGATATCCATAATAAACAAAACAAACTGCTGCGGAGTATGCAATACTGTGCTAAATCCATTATAAAACATAAAATATGACCATGTGCCAGAAAAAAAACAAAGCCAAAGGAGTTTGTGTGTGTATACTGTGTGTGTATATATATATACAGTATATATTAGTATAGAGAGAGAGAGAAAGAGACAGATTCTGTCTGGGCCTAAAAATAATTACTGTATGGATCAAAGATTCACAGTGGGTCTATCCAATGTTGACTTGGGTAAAGTTGGTTTTATATTCACACATTCGGACATCCGTATTCAACAGCCTTGTTAATCACACTACATTGGACATTCAGTGGACATTCACAAGTAAATATGCCATTAAAACAATACTTGCCTATTTTGATCGACTGTGAAAAATGTTGTAAGTTGACAATCGTTGGTTGTCAATATCATGTCGCTGCTTAAAATTCGCAAACATTAATTTATTGAACATTTATTGGAAAGTCTGAATTTATCAGAAGTCCAAATGTGCGAATATAAAACCAACTTTACCCAAGTCATCCAATGTTGAACTGACCAATGGCTGATTAGGAAACATGTTTCAAAACAATCACTAATGTTGGAAACTATACAATTCTGTTTAGTGGCACTGAAATGACACACTTTAGCTTTTAATAGTTCAAAATGAAAGCTCATTTTCATGTCTCTCAGCATCAACAGTGGATATAATTCATTTATTTGGATTAAAAAAACCACCTTACTCTACATTTTGAGCTGCAAAAAAGCCATACATGTTTATAGTGTGCATGTATATAGCATGTTTGTATATAACACACATGAATAGGTGTAGCTATATGTTTGTGTATGATATAAATGTGTTTAGTGTTTGTGCACACATATATGGATTCTGTTATCTTCATTATGTGTTCGTTGTGCATATGAATACTGTGAATGAATGTCAGTGTGTATGTTTGTGTGGAAATATCGTGTGTATATTGACCTCTGGCCCGTTCATCAGTGTGTTTCTCATCATTATTATATGACAGCGCGTCTCTATCGGTGTCCGGTTGTGTGACAGACTGAATGTCGGTGTGTGTTTTACTCACCGGAGCCGGTCTTTATTTTCTCATGTTCGTTATGTCGTTGATTTTATGAAAATATCGCAGCGACTGCGCGTTAATTCCGCAGCGGCTCCCTGATCAGCTGACGGGCGCACGCTCGTGCGTGATTGCGTCACAAGGCGACGTCACAGCCACGGCCTCCACTGCCCCCCAGTGTCTTGCTACAGGAAGACTTTAAACTGAGAAACGACTAAGAAATGTTTCTAGTCAAGATAACACTTTTTACACATATTTATAATACTGTGAACATTCAAATATATTTAAATCATAATACACGTCTAGTTGATACATTTATAGAGGTAGCTAAATATTCATCGCTACATATTTTCATGAATAGTTTTTTGCAGAATTGTTTAAAAATAATGTTTAAGGAAATACATTCGGTTTTTATACAGAGAACACTGTTGTATAAATGTGTGAAACGAGTTAAATCTGAAACAGTCACAAGTAATATGAAAGAAAAAAAATACTAAATATTAGATCAAATTATGACAGAATCACATTCATATTAATAATTTGTAATTAAAGGGTTACATTCATCATTTAAAACATTTAGTAGGCCTGCAAATGCAAACATCAAAAAAAAAAAAAAATAGTTTTTTAGCTTTAGCGAGAGTAATTTTGACTGTTGATTCAAAAAGATCCCCAAAGAGGCGCGAGTACATAAATAAACCCCTCATCATGGAGAAATTTCAACGTTGCTTCAACATTAATTGAGTATGAATTTGTTGAACATCACATTGCAGTTCTATTTCTACATGAACCCCACTCACCATTTGCGAACAAAGTCGCGCCAATTCGAGTTCAAATCTGTGAACTGTAATTCTGTCAACCGACAACCGTAACGGATATATTCACCTCAGAGAACCAAACTATGGTAAGTCTATGTTTTCTTTAAAACTATAAGTGTTTACTTCTATTGTTTTCACAGTCAATGTTACTACTATGTAATCTAGCGCGAGAGGGACATCTTTATACGTTTTATGTATGTACTTATTTATTTATTTATTTTTGTTTACAAAAAAATAACGAGGTATAGCCTACGGCTCTCGAGGAACACAGGGTGAGTTAAATTAAATTTATTCTGAATTTTAATTTTTTGAGTGAACTTATACTGAACCCTATGGAGGTCTGCTATTTCTGCCATAAGAAAAACGTATTCTTTGGTAAATTATGACATAACATAAAAAGTCGAAATTATGACTTTAAATGAAGGATCCAGAAGGGGGTTTCTGTAGCGAAAAATATCTGCTAAGTATATAAGTTGTGCTATAAGTCATTATGGCATATAAAGTAAATATTTCTACTTATCTCATTTGGCTATTTGATCTCAATTGATTTAGTAGGTTATGTCATAATTTCGACTTTTTGTGTCATAATTTCTACATAAAAAGTCCTTAATGTATGACTTAGTATGCCATAATTTAGACTTTTTGTCATAATTTCGACTTTTTAATGTGATAATTATGACTAGTATGTCATAATTAAGATTTACCAATACACAATTTTCTTTTCTTTTTTTTCTTTTTAAAAAAGGGGCTTTCATTTAGAACATTAATTTAAGAACCGACCCATGAAGAAACATTCAATATACTTAATTCACATTTTTAATGTCAATTTACAGAATCACATGTAGTAACTTTATAGAAATGTATTTACTACATTGATGACTAATAGTCACAAACGTGAGGAAACATAAGCAAATTCTCCAGTATGTTCAAGATCTTTTAATATTGGATGTTGCTGCTGTTCTTATTGCCATCCATTAAATATGAAGGGGGGGAAAAAAATCATAATTACCATAAAAAAAATCTGCTCAATTCATTCTGCCCAAAAGTAAAGCACTACTGAAGATATGGTTTACTGATGATGCATTAAAAAATTCCAGTTTCTCAATCATTTCAATCACAGCAGAACATGCGCACGTCATTGAGGGCCGTGTCGTCTCCGACTCCCTGCGGCTGCTCTACCATCGTCTCAATGCCACAGATTCCTTTTCCTCCACACGTCTCACTCCAGTCGCCCCACTCGCCCCATGACATCCCAGATCCCTGCAGTTGTTCTGCATTTCCACTGCAGTTGAACCTGGTGAAAATTCAGCAAAAATAGAGTGTCAGTCCTGTTTGGAGAGCTACTATTCTGTTCAATACACTTGGTTAGTTTTGAGAACTGTCTATGAGACGACTGTCCAGTCCACTCTTAAAAATAAAGGTTCTTTATTGACCCAAAATGGTTCTTCTATTGCATCGCTACAGAAACCCCCTTCTGGAACCTTCATTTTTAAGAGTTTAATTTAAATAACTCAGTAGTTTGATCAGGTCACTTGATATCTGTGTCAGATGAGCCTCATGCTGTGACCTGTTTATGCAGCTTGTTATGGAATGCTGTTATGACTCTAAAATAAATATTAAATGAAATAAAATCATCACCTGATATTGTTTGCGGCCGTGTCGTCCCAGGTCCCTTGGTAGGGTTCCACTCTCAGCTGAAAAGATGTCAGGAATCCAGTCGAGCACCATTTTATGTCTGTCCATTTACCCCAACTGTGGAATGAATTTGATAAGGAACAATTGTGGTTAAACCAGTTCCCTGTTGAAGAACACGTCACAACATTCCTCATTTAAATAATTAATGCGCAGAATAAAGGGGCGGGGCCTGGGTGAGTTAGTTAGTAGTGTGTTGAAACTGGCGGTTATGGTAAGGGGCGGGACATTTCCCAAACACGCTTGAAGCGATTGACCAATCACAACACACTACTCCAGCTGACCAATCAGAGCACATTGTGCTTTTCAGAAGGAGGGGCTTCATAGAAACAGGAACTAGACAGAGCATTACTGACAGACTGGGAAGAGAGGAGCTGCAACAATGGAGAATATGGGTAAAATAATGGGTTGTCGTCAAAGACATTAAACGTCATCAAGCTGAACAGGTAAACTCATCTACTCACTAGTCCACTTTTACCGTTTATAACCGCGCTCTTTCAAGCTATTCAACTTTTAAAATGTTTTAAAGACTGAAAGAGTTCCAGCTTAATGGTGGTGACGTTGAAGTCATGTGATCGTGATGTAGTTCGTTTATAGTCTACGTTTAAGCTTTGTACTGCTGACGATTGTATTTAGGTAGAAAATTCATAAAAGTTGTGTTCATTTGCAAAGATTATGATGAACAAAGAGCATTTAGTGACTGATTTAAATCGCTCTATATGAGCAGCAACTCTGGGTGTCATCATAAGATGCAGTTCAAACGCTTCACCTTCCTACGTCCGATTGAACTGTGGCGTAGTCCTCATACGGGCCCGATGAGCGTTTGGACGGGTTGATGCAGTGAAGACGAATCCCATTGAGTGCTGTGTTATCACCAACCAGCAGAGATTCCCATGTACCCGCCACCTTCAGAAAAACATCAGTTCAGAACAGTAATAGTTTCCAGTTGAAGTGAGTAAATCATATTTCTGTGATACTGAGGATTATGATGTTTCAATTATGACATTTTGGTGTTTGTTCGTTTTTAATTTAATGCCATGCCAGCTATATCATGGCCATTTTCATGCCAAGAAAAATGTTAAAATATAGCAAAACGTAAAACTATGGAGCCCCGCACAGTGGTGGGAAAAAAGATGTATCCACCTTTTTCCTAATCTCTTTTCTAATCTCACTTTGAAATATCATCACTCACTGGTTCAGGAAATGAACATTTTTGATTAATGCAGCATGTGTTACATAATACAGATATGGCTACTACAGTGACAATTAACATATCCGTAATATTGCTGCATAGCTTTTGGGCTTATTCATGGTCTGTTGTAGTGATTTGTTAATACTTTCACACTTTTAAATGTCCTTTTTTTAAATGTTTATTATTGCATTCATATAGTGAACCTTTCTCTGATTGTTTACAGTTTAACAAAAGTTACTCCCATAATTCACACAAAGCGCCATGGAGTGAGGAAAAGATATCATGGTCATGAATTAACAATTCGTTCCCATAACTCCCTAATATGTCAGCACATTTTACAAATTTTGTCCCTCATTTTAAAGTAAATCGTGCGTGCAATATTTACTAAAATGAGGAAACGTATGAAAAAATCATGGGAACGAATAACTCATGGCCATGACTTAACTAAAATGAGTAAACGAATATATATCTATATATTTTTCAACTTTTTTTTTCAACTAAGAATCACATTTCTGAGGTCTACCAGGCAGGGTTTAAGCCTTTTCTGAATATGCCTTTTTTTAGCTTTGCTTTCTAAAATAAAGCATTTTTTATCCAAAAAGTCTCTTGAGATAGCTACATCCATGCTTTTATAACTTCGTGGTTGGACTACTGCTCTACGGTATCTCAAAGACCCGGGTAGCTCGACTTCAACTGGTGCAAAATGCTGCAGCCAAATTTCTCAAGAATAGTCATTAATATGATCATGTCACTCTCATTTTACGAGCGCTCCATTGGCTTCCAGTTTAATTTAGGATCAATTGTACAATTCTTCTATTTGTGTATAAATGTATAACCTCGCACCAAATTATTTGTCCGATTTATTGTGTCCATACAACCCTCCCAGAAGTTTAGGAACTGCACAGCAATATCCCCAGAGTTAAATCAACTCTGCTCAGAGAATATATGGTCCCTCTCTAAATAGAGTTAAAATAACACTGACGCAGAGTTAAAATTAATGAGATAATATGTTGTTTGTGGAGTTGTTTAATTATCCTAATATATTTAATGTATTTTATCTTCAGTTGATTTCATCAAAGACTGTGGCTGGAAGTCAGTTGTAGTTCTTGTGTTTCTCTTCAGTGATTCTGCTTGTTAACAGCAGGTGTTCATCACTAATGCTCAATTAATCAATCACTTAATAATCTCATTAACTTTAACTCTGCTTCAGTGTTACTTTAACACTATATAGAGAGGGACCATATGTAATCTGAGCAGAGTTTAATTTAACTCTGGGGATTTTGCTGTGTGGTAATCTTAATTTACTTTCAGTCTCTTGTTCAAGGATAAAACGCAGAGGAGATAGAGCCAAGATTGTGGAATAGCTTGCCTGTCCATCTTAGAGCAGCTCCTTCCTTATCAGTTTTTAAATCTCTTAAAACTCATTTGTTTTATTTAGCCTTTAATACTTGTTAATTATTGCTTTTTGTTATGTTTTATTGTTATTAGGGGCCAAGCACCGAAGGTGCATAGGCACCTATTGTATCTGTTGCCGTTCTTTTTTTAAATTTTTTTTTATTTATTTTTTTTATAACTATTCTTCTTCTTCTTCTGCTCAGGAAGTCTATGGCCGCCCATAGAACCGTATGGTAAAAAATTGTGAATTTTGGCACACAGTTAGAGGACAGTTTGACCTGTGTCCATAGCAAATTTGGAGTCTCTAACTCAATGCCTCTAGCACCACCAGCTGTCCAAAGTAGAAAATTTTTCCGCCATTTTGAATTTTCTGAAAAACCTACTTTTTCGAACTCCTCCTAGGCCGTTACTTCGATTTTCACGAAAATTGATCCAGATCATCATCAGACCATGCCGACAAAAAGTTATGGAATTCAAGTCGATTCCTCAAACAATTTTCGTAAAACGCGAACGAATTGTATGTAGTGCTTGCAAAAATAGACATAAGGCTGTATTTCCGCAACGCTTTATCGTATTCAGACCAAAGTTGGTACATGTCATCACAAGCATGACCTGAGGCAACATACAGCGTTTCGTGCAGCGCCACCTACTGGTGCGGAGATATGAAAAATGGCTATTTTTGCTTATAACTTCTGATGGGTTTGTCCAAAAATCATAAATTTGGTCTCGTTAGATTCGGGGCTTCATGTCGAGTCGAATGCTATCCAATTTTCCCATATCGGCCATTGTGTCAGTCGGCCATTTTGAATTTTGTGCTAAAATGCTGTATTTTACGAACGCATTAGCATATCGTTATGAAATTTGGTATGGGTCTTTTGCACCATGCCCTGACAATACTCAAAAAGTTTTGGGGCAAAACAAAATTTACAAAAATGCTAATAACTTTTGACTGTATTCACCAATTGTAATGAAACTGGTCTCAGTAGATTCCTTGAGTCATGCTGAGAACACAGATATCAAATTTGCCATAGTCAGCTGAACTTCTTGTCCGCCATATTGTTTTTCTTTAAAAACCTACTTTTTTGAACTCCTCCTAGACCGTTGCTCCGATTTTCACCAAAATCGAACCGTATCATCTTCAGACCATGCCGACAAAAAGTTATGGATTTCAAGTCGATACATCAAACCGTTTTCATATAGCGGAGCAACGAATTTGAGGCATGATGCAAAACTCACTCTTTAAGTTGTATCTCTGCAATGCTTTGATATATTGACACCAAACTTTGCAAGTGTCATTGTCACCTCACTCTAACCATACCACAACAATTTGGACACAGCGCCACCTATTGGTTGAAAGTGATGAACCAGTAAATCCTCATTTTTTATCATTTTTCAGCTCTTTTGCCTAGAATGAACTTAATAGGTCTTTAATTGCTCACTGTTGCAATTGGTCTGTTGGTCTAATGCTCACAGCCATGTTGGCTGACTTATTGTGCCGCTTTTGTGCTTATATTTTTCATTATTATTATTGTTGTTTTTATTTACTTCACTCATGCACAGCACTTTGGTCAGTCCTGTGGCTGTTTTAAAGGTGCTTTAAAAATAAATAAACTTAAACTAAAATCTACCAGTGGGGTAAGAAAAATAACCTGGTTTTCCCTTTGAATAAAGATTATTTTTCTGACCCCAATGGCAGAAGTTGTCACTTAATTTTGGTAATTTTTTTTCCGAAAACAAGTCATTTTGCTTCTCAAGAAAATGTATCTTGACAAAGACAAAAATACTGAGGAAGAAAACATTTTTTGCAGTGTAATATCTTTAGTCAAGCCAAAGGCAACCTTTGCATTTAGGATTGATTGTTAACATTAACATTAACCAGTACTCCACATGACCTAGATTGCATCAGCCAAAAAATAAATTTATTTTGATTATGTCACAATAATCACTTATGACCACAATAATCATTCAAGAACATGAGTTAAGAAAGTAAATAGAGACAGTTTTGATTTCATGTGGAGTTGGTTACCAGACCAAAGTTTTAACCACTAAACCTCACATTACTACTGTTGTGATTATAGTGGTAATAGTTGCTCACCTTTAGACTAAACCCTGTGGCGTACATTCCAGTTGGACATATTTCCTTCTGCCCCCACGAGCCCCATCTCATCCCGTTATGGACCCTCAGCACTGATCTGACGGGTCTGTTGATAGAGCGCTCGAAGCGTCCTGCTCCACTCACATGCGGCCCCAAAACAGCCAGCAGTGAAATCAATGTTAAAAGGAGAATTCTGAACATGGTTTGAGGGCCGTCCTGATGTCTTCTGTGGGAGTCCAGAGCAGATGTTTGTGTGTCGGTTGCTCTGTGAAGCTCAATGTGGGACGTTGACCCCCCACCAACAGCTTGATCCAAGTCCAACCTGCACAGCAAATAGAACATCTAAACGTTATCAATGTAAATACAGTCAGAACACACTGACACACTGCAAAGCATTATATTCTCACTTAGCATTTTTGTCTTGTTTTCCAGCACAAATATCTAAACATTCTTTAATCAAGATATATTTACTTGACAAGCAAAATCACCTTTCTGAAAAATACATCTGCCAATGGCGTCAGAAAAATAAACTTAATTCAAAGGGCAAACAAGATTATATTTCTGACCCCATTGCCAGATATTTGTTGCTGTTATAATCATAAACTCATTTAATTTTGATACTTTACTCAAAAAACAAGTCATTTTGCTTCTCCATTAAATGTATCTTGATTTAAAGCTGCTGTCCGTAAAATTTGCCTCTTCGTCGCCATCTCTGTTTGAAACCTGCAATTGCAGTTATATGAGGAATTATTATCTTTACGTGGGTTGTGCATCGGCACGGCTCGTCAGCGCGGATGAATCTAATGTTTGCTGTCAGCCGCCATACCGGTGTGGATACTGTACTTCAGAATCACAGATTGTAGTCTTGAAGTATGACCAAAGTAGGAATTTTCACCGGAAAATGTCATCTGAACAAGTAACATGTCTGCCACTTTTGTTCTGACCAACTGAGGGAAAAAGCATTAGGCCTACAATAAATCACGCTGCCAATGATGATTAAATCTAACGATCGCTTAGCTCATATCGCATCAAACCGTGCAAATTATTATTGTTGTAATATTTTGTTCTCAAATTGTTAGTGTTAACAACATAAGCATTGCGTGACAATGTGTATTTAGTGTGTATTAGCGTTACCTGTAGTTTTCAATTTCTGTATCCACTCCACAGTCCGAAGTCTTTTGCTTTTTGACCACAGCTGAATCTCCAGTTGTCACTGATGATTGTCATTTAGATCTTTCTGGATTACAATCCACCTTAAAAATGATAAGTTTAATTATTGCAGCTGCTGTGAGAAAAGGCTATAAATGATCCGCTACCAGTAGCATCCTATATGCATATAGTCTAGCTGGTTCTCCTTCCTTCTGTTTACAGACGTGACGTAATGACGCAAAAACGACTGCTGCACGCTCAAATTTCCCGCGGAAATCCACCAGTATCGATTTATTATAAAACATTATTACAAGCTTTCTGTTGTGAATCGAGCTAAGGTAAGGAGACAGTTTTGAGCACTGGCTGGTTATGTACTTGCTCAAAAATTGATCTTGGATCATTTTTAACCAAAAAAAGTTACAGATTGCAGCTTTAAGAATGATTTATAATTATATTAGGATTATTTTAATGGATAGAGACAGAATATCAACCAAAAAATCCAGAAAAAACACGTTATATAAAGCAGGGGTGCCCAGCCTTGTTCCTGGAGATCTAACTACCTGCAAAATTTAGCTCCAACCCTGATAAAACACACCTGAATAAGCTAATTAAGATATCCAGGAGCACTTGATAATTAAAGACAGGTGTGTTGAGCAGGGCTGGAGCTGAACTCTGCAGGATGGTAGATCTCCAGGAACAGGGTTGGGCACCCCTGATAGAAAGGTTATAAATTGATTAGCATTTGATCAATTTCATTTTAAGCCAGCCATACAGTCATTTTTAATCAATAGTTGAGTTAAATAAAACTGCCCAGCACGTTGGGCAAACATTTAACCCAACCACTGGGTTTGACAATTTTCAACCCAACTTGTGTTGTTTTTAACCCAGCATTTTCTAGAGTGAACCAGTGTGCACTTCATCAGAACTTGTTAAATACTGGATAACATCCTGATTAAACCTGCCAGATCCATCAAAAATACTCATATACAAACATTTGTTTGTATATTGAAACATAAAATTATGCCAAAGTATTTTATTTTAAATTTCTTATAAATAATAAATAAATTATAAATTTCTTATAAATAAAACACCATTCTGCTCTACATCCTCCTCTCTCCTCAAATAATCTCCCTCTCTCTGTTCCACTCTTCCTTTCCTTTTCCTTTTGCTCTATGTACTTGCCCTTTCATACTTACCCTGTTACATTATGCAATTGTGATAAATGTGTAAACAGAAAGGAAAAATGAATTTCCTGTGTTGTGTGTATTAATAACAATGCAAGTTATCATTTTGGGGCCAATTAAAAACATACCAAGTGCATTTAATAATTTGACAAATTCCAGAATTTTGTTTATTGTGTTTAGATAAATGGTACATAAATGTGTGTGAAAAAAAAAAAAAAAAAAAGTTGTGATCATTTTTTTCCTGATTTATTCAAGTTTTAGTTGGATGTATGAACTATTAGGAAAATATTTGAGAACTTTGTGCATAGTGTTGTGAGAAAATGATTCACATGATTTGCAATTTGTGTGAAAAGAATGAAACATACGATCTGTTTACGACAATTACAAGGTGTTCAGGGGCCTCATTTATAAAACTTTGCGTAGGATTTGCGTCAGAAGTGGCGTACGGATGAAACATAGGACGTGCGTACGCACAGAAATATTCGGATTTATAAAACCGTGCGCACGCACATCCTACGGATTTTTCCCTTAATAAATCACAATCAATTCTAAATGTAGCGCAGCTTTTGCGGCTTCATGACACGCCCATAAATAGTCCGTGAAACGCCCACAAGTTAATATTCATTGATTGCGAAATCATGGCAAACACAGAGAGGAAATCAAAAAAACGTAACTTCACTCAATGTGAAGTAGAAGTTATCGTTGGCGAGGTGGAAAAGAGGAGAAAAATGTTGTTTGGAGGGCACAGTGTGGGCATTACTAATGCCAAAAAGGCACTTGAGTGGCAAACGGTGGCAGACGCCGTAAATGCTGTAGCCTCACAACCTCGGACCGTGGCCGAAATAAAAAAGAAATGGTCGGACATCAAAGTCGAGGCAAAAAAACGTCTAGCGCTCCATCGCCAGAGTGTGTCTGCCACGGGTGGGGGAAAGGGGACACCGGAGCTGACCCCTCTTGATGAGAGACTGGCGGCAATTATTGGGGAATCCCTATTAAGTAAAGTGGTGACTGAGGCGGAGGGGGACACTGACGCGCCAGATGCACCGGGTGACACAGGTAAGAGAAAGAAGTAAAATGAATGCAGTCAAGTCACATGTATGCAGGCTACACAATTACAGTTTATTAATATAGAACAATTTTATTTCAGTTGCTGGGTGTTCCAGCGGGGCCAGTGGTTACGATGCTGCAGCTGAGCAGCCGTCTGGACCCAGCGTCTCCACAGCACGCGGCTCTCAACCCTCCAGCTGTGGACGTGTCCTCACCGATGCAGTCCTTGAAATGCAGAGGGAAGTCATTAGTTCAATCAGAGAGGTGGCCAAGGAGTTGGGCGAAATCAAGACTGCCCTGACTGAAATAAACTGCACGATGAGGGAATTCTTGAATAAATAATATTTTCCACACCTTTTGTTGTTCTTTACAAGCGACGCATCACTTCCAAACGCTGGCGCACAGCAGCAGCATTTGGCTCAAATGCGTGGGGATGGGGTTCAGGGTCGGGGCCAACACAGCAATCGGCGCCAGGGGGTAGAGGCACGTTTTTAAGCTGTGCCACATTGTGTAGCACAGCACATGCCAGCACGATTTGGCACACCTTTTCAGGCGTGTACAATAACCTCCCTCCAGTGCAGTCGAGGCAGCGCCATCTGCCCTTAAACAGCGATGGTGCACTCCACTATAGCGCGAGCTCGGCTGTGGCACATGTTGTAGTGCCTTTCCTCTGCACTATGTGGGTTGAGGAAAGGCGTAAGCAGCCACTGTTTGAGGGGATATCCACTGTCCCCTGCAAGGATAGTGAAAGGGTTAAGACATTGAAGTACATTAAAATGTGAATGTCTATAATCAAACGTACCTAGAAGCCAGCCATCACGTATAGCACCAGCCTCGAGTCTGCGTCCAACACTGCTGTGTCTTAAAATAAATGAGTCATGGGTTGACCCAGGCCACCGAGCTACTACATTAGTGAGCAACATGTCTGCATCACAAATAATTTGGACATTGATTGAATGAAAATGCTTTCGATTAATGAAAGTATTTTCATTAACGTTCGGTGCCCTTTTGGCAACATGAGTGCAGTCAATAGCACCGATGACATTTGGGAAACCATACATAGCTGCAAATTGAGCTTTCTTGTTTGCCTGTTCACCCGCCGTGTATGGAAACTTTATGGAATCATGGGACGAAGCTATTATGCCTTTTAACATGTCTGGCATTACCCGGCTAAGGGTCGGCTGAGATATTCCTGAGCTGTCAGCCAATTCCGTCTGAAAAGTGCCAGTCGCCAGGAATCCTAGTGTTGTTAGGACTTGAAGTGGGACTGGCACGGCGTGGTTCCTCCGAGTGCTCCTCTGTAACGCCGGGCCCAAAAGCCCGCAGAGGTCCAACAGGACGGCTCGAGGAAGTCGGAACCGGCTCATAAGCCACTCGTCCTCGTTTGCCAGCAAGTCTTCTTGCTGTCTAAAGATGCGTTCACTCCGAATTCTTCCATTTGCCACATCTTCTAAGAGCGCAAGATCAGCCATTGTGCGTCATTACGCATTGTGATGGGGCATTTTATTTCCATCCATTTAATTGCATCTGACAAGCTACAGATGTCGGTAATAATCGACGTGGAAATGGGAAATTGTTCAGCGCAAATGTAATTTCTTGTTGCTTTCTGAATGGTTGAGACATACGCCATACATTGTTTTATCAAAAATAAAACAAACTAAAGGCATATGCATGAATACCATAATTCCGTAGCTTATGAAGAAATGTTTTACTATGAAAACAACTTTCCCCAGTGGACAATTAATACATCTATCTATCTATCTATCTATCTATCTATCTATCTATCTATCTATCTATCTATCTATCTATCTATCTATCTATCTCCTTAATTATCTATCTATCTGTCTATCTAATTGCAACTATATCTGCTCCGCCAGACGGACACATTGACGAGAATATCAGTTTTGTACATTATTTCGTTCTGTTAACTATATTATTTATGAGGATGAATTGCACAACATGCCAGTATTGCAGAACATATTTCACTTTTCTTTTTGCAAATATGTGTTCATTTGAATTTCTGTTGTAATTTTCGTTTGATTTTTTTTTGTTTGTTTCACTGCTGATCGATCAAACGGGTGTTCGTGTAGGCTGTTAATTGTAAGACTTGCTTTGTGAAGTCTTCATGTTATTTATGAGAGGCAGTATTGTCATTTTCACTTTCACTTTCACGTGTTTCTTCCATCTGCCGACGGTGTCGCCATTTCTCATTTCAGCCGTTTTTGTGCGTACGCCTGGGTCAGAGCTTGCGTGAAGGACCGCACATTTTCCCGTCAAGTTTGCTTTTTATAAATATCAATTATTGCGTAGAGAGTGGCGTACGCCTTCTTTTGTGCGTACGCAACGTTTATAAATGAGGCCCCAGATCACAAGTGTTTTGAGCACAGTAATCCGAGTTTGGAGAAATGTGTCAAATCGATTGAGAAAAACTCTAAGTAACACTGCCCAACAGCGACACCCGCAGGTGAAGTTACAGCGGGAGGCTCATCTCCTCTGTCCACTCTGACTTAAAACAGACCCCCTAATGCGTGCTGTGAGTTTAGTGTTGGGTAATTGAGAATGAATGGGGAAAGTCACGTGAGAGGAGCCAATGTCTCCATCAATTTTTGATTGGATATGATTGGTTTGTGATAATTTTTTTATGTACGTTCTTGATTCATTCCCATTAATGGGAAGACTAATTAAAATCTAACAACTTTTTTTTTTTTTTTTTTTTACCTCTTTATCTTGTGTCAAAATCAAACTACTTGAAGTGGCCTAAAAACATGACATGAGCAATCAGTTTGGTGAAATTAAAGGTATATCTTCATTTCTGTGTCTGCGACCAGTGTGTACAATCTTGAAACTGCTGAAAATAAGTTGAAAAGCTGAACATTAGTTCATAAATAATATGCATTGTTTAAATTGTAACTGCCTTTAGTTTTTATTTTGGAATAAATGAAAAATGCGTAAAAACACTAACTTGATGAAATTTATAGACCTACTTGGTTTTCATAAATAGAAATTTACATAGAAATGTCAATTTATATTATTGCACAAAATACAAAATAGAATTGTATTTGGTCTCTTTTTTATGTAATGTTTATTTAACCAGGAAAATTTTGAGCAACTGACATAAATTTACATTTGATATAGGGCCTACAGTATATAAAAATGTGAGGACTTTGCCTACTCATTTTAAAACATATCCATCATGGCACCAGGTCAAGACAATATTAAAAAAAAAAACATCAACAGATTATTATTTTGAGCTTGTATCACTAAAGATGAGTAGTTTTATTAATAAATACTTTTTTCCTTCTGATGAACACAATTGGATATATTTTAATATATACAGTACTGTTGCATCCGAGCTTTATAATGGCAGTGAACAGGGGTCACGAGTTGAAGTGCTTTCATATTCATATACCACCTTCCATATTCAATGTACAAAGAAAGTGTAAAACTCTGACAGTTCACAAAGCTTACGCAACGTCCTATGCCTTCCCTATTCAGCTTACGGAAAAAGTGTAACTGACGCAACACCAGTTTACACTTTCTTCGTACAATGAATACAGAAGGCAGTCTGGCAGAAGCTAGATATTTTACTTCATAACTTGTTAAATATGGATATTTTTTATACACAAACACATAGCTTCGCTTCAGAAGAGCTTCATTAACCCCCCAGAGCCGTGTGGAGTATGTTTATGATGGATTTTATAACATCTAGTATTATTAAGAACTCAAGAACAGTTTTAAGTGCTTATGCAGATGACATCCTTCGGATGAGATGTTAAACCGAGGTCCTGACTCTCTGTGGTCATTAAAAATCCCAGGATGTCCTTGGAAAAGAGTAGGGGTGTAACCCTGACATCCGGGCTAAATTTGCCCATTGGCCTCTGACCATCATGACCTTCTAATCATCCCCATACACTGATTGGCTTCATCACTCTGTCTCTTCTCCACCAATAAGCTGGTGTGTGATGGGCGTTCTGGCGCAATGTGGCTGCCGTCGCCTCATCCTGGTGGATGCTGCTCATTGGTGGTGGTTGAGGAGATTCTCCCTTCAATATGTAAAGCACTTTGAGTGTCCAGAAAAGCGCTATATAAATGTAAGGAATTATTATTATTATTACATCACAGGATTTGGTTAGGAGACCATTGGGTCCGATCTGCTGCACTGTATCATCCAATACAAGAAGGGGGACAAGGCCTGGTGGATATTAAGGTGAGAATAATGACTTTTCATTTACAAAAGCTCAAAGACTGTTATACAACAGCAATTTTGCGAAGTGTAGGTGGAATAGAACTCGATAAACATTTATGTCTTATGCATTTACAAGATGTGGAGAATTGGGAAGATGATGATCACTGTTGGCTGACATTTAAAACTTCAGTTTTTGCCAGGTTTTTTCAACAAAATGGAGGGATTTTCTTGCCCAGGTGAAAAAAGTACACTTCCCTAATTTACTTAAAGTGCTCTATTTTCGCGCACTAATTTTGTACTTAATATACTAAAAATTATTCTTTAGTATTTCTTAAGATTGAACATCTAAGAACATCTCAACTGTTCTTCATCTCAACAAGTCTACTCAACTGTGCTATTTTAAGACACCATGAAATATGAACTAAAATGTGCTTTTAATATACTATCTCTGTATTTAAAAAATGTAGTTACCACTTGTACTACACTGTGTATGAAAGATTGTTTCAAGTGTAAATTGAGATATTGTGTTCTTTATGAGAACAATGAATTGGTGTTGACTTTTTAAACATGGATGTGTCTCTCTATCTCTCTCTCTCTTTCTCAGTTCCCTCTCTGTGATGTTCTCCCCTCCCCTCCACACTGCACTCATTCATTCAAATACTGAGCCGCCTACTGGATCGTGTTTACTTCTCTGAAGAGCTTCTGGAGCAAATACTATTACAGGAACCAGTCGCAGTGAACACACAGCAGCTGATTTATTATCTCATGCAAATCTGCTGCAAGTGCTGAACTTTCAACACTGTGTGTGTGTGTGTGTGTGTGTGTGTGTGTTTAGGAGGAGAATCTCACACACACGTCCAGCTGCTGTAGCAGTGAAATCAGACTTTCAGCTCCATCAGCCTCAGTTTTATTTACACCTGCACCATGAGGAAAGGCTCCTGTTGCATGTTCACGTCTGGAATCCTCGGCGCTCTTCTCCTGGTAACGGGAGTCACCCTGTTTGTGTCCGGAGTTTTCCAGACCTTGATCCACAACAAGCTGAAGAGAGTAAGAGTCATCTCAATTAATCTCAAGTTTATTAGAGCTTGTGTCTTACTTTGTGTGAGTTTAGATTTGATTGCTGTTTGATGACAGTGAACATGTTTTTGTCAGCCAAATATTGTAATGTTACATTAACTTTAAATGTGCTTAATTAAATTTAATATTTTAGATTTTTTACATTATTATCAATTTTTTTTAACAATTATGATTTATATAATTTTTATTGTTTTATATTGTTTTTATTTTTAAATTATTTATTTTAAAAATCAATTTATTTTAAAATGCAATTTCAATTGCCAAAAGTGAACTAATTAAAGTGATGAAAAAAATGTCTTTATAGTAAGAATAAAAAAGTTCCATGATTTACATGATCTATCTGAAAAACAAATTAAACAAGACTATATGAAAAGTATATGAAAAGCTAGCAGATGTTGTTAAAGAAATTACAATGTTATTATCGATAATAAATAGTTATATAACTTCTGCTGGAGTGTAATAAAATTATTAGATAAGTTCTGATAGCACTTTATAATAAATCATGCTATGAATCATTAGTTAAGTATTAGTAAATAGTTAATTCATCATTTATCCCTACATTAATAGACATTCGTACGCAGTTTATAAATACAACTGTAAGTGCTTTGTTCTTGATTTATAAGCATATCTATAATGTTTAATAATTGTATTTTCATACTTTATTAATGATCAATTTATCTTTTCTAAATTAAGTATTACATTATTTACAAATCAGTTATAAAGTAAGTAAATGATAAATAAACTATTTAAATGTAAATGTATACATATTATTTAGATATATAGTAATAGTTACTCAGTGTGTTAATAAATGCTTTATTAACACATATTCCTACTGTAATTCATGATTAATTCAGGTAGTTATAAAACATTTAGTAGTTGTCAGTTAACAATTTTTGTGAGCTCATCTAAAGTGAGGACTATTTATGCCATTTATATATTTTAAAGGCTCAGTTATCTTAACAAACAGAACACAGAGTGATACAGAACATAGAAATATTCATTTCAAGATGCAAAAAATTTAAACTGTACAACTGTACACTTGATATAACATGAAAATTAAACATGAACCACCACTTTAAAGTTGCAGGGAGCTTCAGTCTATTACCACGTAGCTTCCTAAGAATAGAGTTATGAACACAAAAGATCAAAACTCACACAAGACGCATTAGGAAATATACTTATTAAAACTGGGAGTTTAACGTATTCATTAGAGTAATTAATTACAGAAAAAATAATGCGTTAAAATTTAATGCATTTAACGCACTTGCCCCGCCCCCAGACCTACATAGGTCATCTGACATTTTATACAGTTAACTGATGATGAATATGATGCAGGGCAACAACTTACTGCATAATATAGCCTATAGAATGCAGTTAGAATGTCCATAAAATTCAAGATATGAAAGGCGAAAGGCGTTCGATTTGAACTCTTTGATTTGATTTGATTCGAAGTTCACTGCTAAATTCAAGAAATGATTTGGCTGCGGTGGTTTAAACGACAAATCACATTCAGATATTAGGCGCCGATTTATGTTTCTGTTGGTTGATGCCCACAGCCAAACCGTCCATAACCAGGCGGCACACGTAATATCTGGGCTAGAGAGCCACGAGGACACTATATTTGAGAGTGTGCTGCACATTACATTGATGCGCTCTCGCGTTAATGTATTACATTAGTGCACACTCGACATGCGTTGTTAATAAATGCCATAGTAACTGCCTCAAGTGAACTATAAAAATGAAAAGACGTTACGTCTGAAAGCTGCAGTCCTTTTTTATTGGTTAAAATTAATGGAGAATATCTCATATTTTTCCCTGGAACGCCTATATAGCCTTTCATGATAGGCTATAGTTAACAAGTTTGTGAATATGTTGAATAAAAAAGGATAAACTAAATAAAAGTGATGCATCTGTTATACAGTGCACTAGTCAGAGAAAAAAAACCTTGCAGGAACCTCATTTATTTGTTATATCATCCTCAAACTTGAAACATAACCTCTTAAGACTTCTGGCTTTGGGACCAGTGTATTTCTAGCTTTTGCAGGCATCTTTATTATTATTTTTTAATGATAAAATGATGTGATGCAAAAAAACATTTGCATTCCATTAAACTTCAGCTTGTCTAACTTTTAACTTTTAACTTTTCTAACCACAACTTTGCTCATACTCCAAATACTTTAGGAAAGAAAACCATTTGCATTCAAGAATGTCATTTTCCTGTTTCTGGCTCAAATGGGGGGTGCGACTGCAAAAGGCGCAGAGGAGGATAAAACATAAATTGAGTAAAGAAACAAGAAAGTAGTACAACAGAAAACATACCTGATATAAAAGAAAAAATAAGCAGCCTCTGTGAGAGTGAATCACCCTTAAAGGGTTAATTCACCCAGAAATGAAAATAATGTCATTAATTACTCACCCTCATGTCGTTCCACACCCATAAGACCTTCATTCATCTTTAGAACACAAATTAAGATTTTTTGATGAAATCCGATGGCTCAGTGAGGCCTCTATAGACAGCAATACCATTGTAACTCTCAAAATCCATAAAGGTACTAAAAACATATTTGAAACAGTTCATGAGAGTCCAGTAGTTCTACCTTAATATTATAAAGCGACAAGAATATTTTTTGTGCACCAAAAAAACAAAATAATGACAATATAGTGATGGGCCGATTTCAAAACACTGCTTCAGAGCTTTACGAATCGAATCAGTGATTCAGAGTACAAAGATCCAAATCACTGATTCCTATTTATTATTATTAAATATGAAAATAAATAGGCTATATTTTCTATAACCCTGTTCAATGAACGTGCCATTCTGATGGATTTTTCGACAGCGGAAAAAACTGTGTCATTTTTAGCCATACAGAATAGTGTAAGACAACTATAAAGGGTCTACTTTTATTTTTGTACACTCAGAATAACATACAAGAATCTTTCTGAAACTCAAAAATGAACTGAAACTCATCGAATTGCCTAATTATCACACAAACATGACATATATGTCTAAAGAAATTATGAATACTTCTAATTTAAAACAAATATTATCCTGCAATGTAATATGTATGCAATTAAAGAGATGCACACTTTCACCTATCTCTGCTGCTAATTATCATTAATGTGATCACACCCATGCACAGAGCGCTCTATTCAATGATAATGTGCTGAGGCCATCTTTGCAAAATCGTAAACAATGCCCAACAATGCTTTAAAAAAAAATCAACACAGGAGAGGGATGTGAGCTAATGACGTTTTACGGGTGAGCGTGAGCGACACACGAGTGGAGTGTTCGCACGCCCGGGAGCGATTGAGTGGAGCGCGCTGGCATAGAGCGGAATATTGAGATGAGCGTCACACCGCTCTGGTATTTCCATTAACAATCACAGGCTAATTGTCTAATTCTAATTGTCGCACCTCCATCTGGCGGAATAAGTCCCGCCTTCTAAATGAGAGTCATTCACCGATTGGTAAAGTCATCACATCACTGCAGCTGACATTAGAAGCTCCGGTTCCTACAGAAACAGTCATACCCCCTTTCCACCAGCACGAACCGGGTGCTAGTTCAGAGCTAGTGCTAGTGCCAGTTCGGAGTTGGTTCAACTGACGAGCCTTCTAAGAACCGGTTTGCCTTTCCACAGGCTAGAGAGCAGCACAGAGCCAGGTCTTGCGTCACTGTATACGTCTCATATTTCACAGCAAAGCTAGCGCCGCAGCGCTACACAAATACACCAGGCTCGTTTGAGATGCATCGGCTTCTCGCAAAGCGGTTGGCGCATGACATCAAAGCTCCAAGAGAACGATCCAAAAGTACAAGGAGTCGTATGCTCTACAAACGCTCCCGCGGATCCGCCGAATCGGTCCGCGCTGCTCCGATGCATCTCGAACAAGCCTTCTATCAACAATCGTTTCACTACTGTTGATGCTCATGGCTTTACGAACCTACATCGGCATCCAAACACGGCTCGCCGTAATTTGTATATAGACGGAGATTACAATCGAGCTGCTATTAGCTCGATTAGCTGCTATTTTAAAAATGGCGGTCTCAAGTTTCTTGTTGGTCAGCCCCTGACGCAAGTGGTTCTTACTTCTAGCCCAGCAATGTTTTGGTGCTACTTACGAACCACTTTTCCTGGTTCAGAGCTGGTGCTTTGTGTATCGAAATACAAAGAACTGATTTGAAACTAGGCTCTGGCTCCGAACCAGGACTCAAACTGCCTTGGTAGAAAAGGGGTATCAGACGTGCACTTCCTATAGAGACACGCACTTAGGACTGCGCATGCACATTAGCTTGATCCAGCCTGAAAAATTTAGTTTTTTGTCATGATTTGAGCATTTAGAAACAAAATTTTATGAGACAGTTGTTGTCAGATTTCATTGGTGATTTCAAATATGAAATTTAATCAGCGAACAACTTTGAAGAATTGATGTTTCCCCATTCAAAGAGATAAAAGCTGCACTTGCATGCCCGAGAGGCGTTTCAAATATGACCGCAGAGTGAAATGACTTGTCTTAAAAGGGACTTTGCACAGCACCCTCTAGAGGCTTCAGCAATTATTTTGGTGGGTGCTGGTTTGCCTCCAAATGGCCCCAAAGTCCAGTTTTCTCACAGTCAGGCGTGTTCTCTTCAGCACTTAACGAAGTATACTGCATAATCACAACCACCATCCTTTGGGGGCTTGAATGGTCTAGGAAATCAATACTAACCCACTCAGACAACACAGCAGTAGCAGAAATCAGAAACAAAGGCAGATCACGTTCTGCAGTTATCATGCAATTCTTGCACAGGCTCACTCTAATTTCCAGTCAACACCAGTTTCTCCTCCGAGCTGCTCACATACCCGGACACCTCAATCTCATAGCTGACTCACTTTTCAGAAATTCAGACTCTCGGCTCCACAATCGGACATTCATCCAACACCTGTCCCACTGTTTTCGACAACCATCTTCAACTAACCCAGCAGATCAGAAATCTCACTAACGCTTCTCAAGAATCCTTCCTTTATTGCCTTGCCCCAAGCTCTCTTTTGCCTCAAGCTCTCTTCATCCACATTCAATCCGTCTATCCATCTCTGCATCTCAGACATTTCTATCCACTCTCAAGACACTCTCATATTCACTCTTTGGTGCAAATCAAACAATAATGAGCATCATACCCTATTTATATCTTCCATTTAAACTCCTTCCTCAGCCCATTCTAACCTAATTCTGAATGCATTTACTCCAGGCATGTTGCCTGAGCATCTCCCAAACATCTGCTCTTTTTCACTGAAACCGTGGCCACAAGATTCTGGTTTAGCAAACGCTTCTATGAAATCCTCCATACCACCAGAATATCTCCAGAACATCATTCAATACATTCCTTCCGCATTGGAGCAGCGACCTCAGCAGTCGGACGAGGTAAATCAGGTGAGATGATCCAAATCTTCACAAGCAGATCGCTCTTACATCTGTAACAATATCAATGACCTCTGTCAAGCTTAGCCTACCTCAGTTCTTCCCTATCTTTGGGGGTCCTAATCACTCGGCCTACATTTAAAGGTGCCCTAGATTCAAAATTTGAATTTACCTTGGCATAGTTGAATAACAAGAGTTCAGTACATGGAAAAGACATACATTCAGTTTCAAACTCCATTGCTTTCTCTTTCTTATGTAAATCTCATTTGTTTAAAAGACTTCCGGAAAACACGCGGATCTCAACATGACACCGACTGTTACGCAACAGTCGGGGTGTACGCCCCAATATTTGCATATGCCAGCCCATGTTCCCAAAATTATGAAAGGCATTAGACAAGGGCAGCCAGTAACGTCTGGATCTGCACAGGTGAATCAACAGACTAGGCAAGCAAGAACAACAGCGAAAATGGCAGATGGAGCAATAATAACTGACATGATCCATGATAGCATGATATTTTTAGTGATATTTGTAAACTGTCTTTCTAAATGTTTTGTTAGCATGTTGCTAATGTACTGTTAAATGTGGTTAAAGTTACCATCGTTTCTTACTGAATTCACGGAGAATAGCCGTCGCTATTTTCATTATTAAACCCTTGCAGTCTGTATAATTTATAAACACAACTTCATTCTTTATAAATCTCTCCAACAGTGTAGCATTAGCCGTTAGCCACGGAGCATATAACCTCAAACTCATAGAGAATCAAATATAAACATCAAAATAAATACTGTACTCACATAATTCGAAGCATGCATGCCGCATGCATGCCGCATGCATGACGAACATCTTGTAAAGATCCATTTGAGGGTTATATTAGCTGTGTGAACTTTATAAATGTGCTGTAATATAATCGAGAGCTCGTGTGGCAGGGAGCATGCGAATTAAAGGGGCGGCGCGCTGAAAAAATCAGTGCATAGTTAATGATGCCCCAAAATAGGCAGTTAAAAAAATAATTTAAAAAAATCTATGGGGTATTTTGAGCTGCAACTTCACAGACACATTCAGGGGACACCTTAGACTTATATTACATCTTGTGAAAAAGCGTTCTTGGGCACCTTTAACTAAGATGATGCTCCCACCACCAGATGCCCAGATCAACCTGATTACCATCCCTTTCTCCTTCCTCTTCATCCTCTCCATATTCATCCCTAACTATCTTTAATAAATAATTCTCCAACATTTATGGTTGGTACTTGCTCATAGAGTAAAGTTTTAGCTGCATTGCACTGGCTTCCTATAAAATTTAGAATAAATTTTAAAGTCCTCCTTATTACATACAAAGGTCGTAATGGACAAGGACCCAGTTCTCTCGTCAATTATATCCCACCAAGAACCTTAAAGGGTTACTTTACCCAAAAATGAAAATTATGTCATTAATTACACACCTTTGTGTCGTTACACACCCGTAAGACCTAAGAGTGCAAATTAAGATATTTTTGATAAAATCTGATGGCTCAGTGAGGCCTTTATAGCCAGCAAGATGATTAACACTTTCAGTGCCCAGAAAGCTACTAAAGACATATTTAAATCAGTTCATGTGACTACAGTGGTTCAATCTTAATGTTATGAAGAGACAATAATACTTTTTCTGCGCCAAAAAAATGAAAAAAGTCTTCCAAGCAAGCGTCCCTATTTATAGAGTTGAGAAATGGTTGCTAACAGATTTCACATAGTAAACTGTTAGTGGTTAACCATTTTTACTTAGAGTTTCCACTCAAGTGAGAAGAGCTGGTAAATTTCTGAATTTCAGTTCCTCTTTAGTTGAACTCCCTATAAATTTATACATACTGTAGAAATATTTTTTTCAAGATCTGTGTTCCAGTGATAATCAAACTAGAAACGCCCTTAAGAGTCCAATCACCCCACTGCACATCCTGTTAGAGGTTATCTGAGTGCTGCATACGCCTCAGTGTGCTGGGTGGGTGTTGTTGTTGTTGTTGTTTTTTACAACATAAAACATAACATTGATATATTGTTATGTTTTTTATGTTGTTATGTTATGCTTAGGGTAGACTAGTGTTGGTGGATATTGAGCAGACATAAGTCGTCCAGTCAGAGACGAAGTACACTTTAATGATTTGAGGCAGGATGAACAGAAATAACAACAATTAACTCGCTCTGTAAATAGGCCCACTCGCCGTGCTTGTTCTACGAGAAGCCATAGTTTCTCTATCTGTCGTAGACAGATGAGATTCAAAAAAAAAAAAAAAAAAAAAAAAAAAAAATATATATATATATATATATATATATATATATATATATATATATATATATATAAAAATAATAATTTTACTGAAAAAAAGAGCAAACGTTTCGGTCACATGTGACCTTTGCCTGACCTTTTTCAGTAAAATGTTGTTTTTTGTCTTGCATTTGATGTTTTTTCTTCTTTGGTGGAGAGTGTGGACTCTTGAAATAATTCACTATTTGGATATTTTTGTCTACGCACCTCATTTGGTCTTATTTTCATAAAACACAACAGCAAAATATAAGACATAATGTAGAAAAGGCCCACTATACAGTGTTAAAATAGAGACTTTAACACCCCCTTGTGACTTTAAAGGCTAATTCACATCGCACAGACAAACGCCAACAAACACGTCTGTTGGAGTTTGTTGGATCAGTGTGATACCCCTGTTGGCATCTATTGCGATTGTTCAGAGTTTGTTTTCGCCCGACTGAACGTGTTTAATCGGCGTTTGTTGGGTCGTGGAATGTCTGAGCAGTGTGGTATGATTTTCCAAAAAACTACAACAAACTCTGATGTAATCTGACCTGGCTACGAACCGTTGCCATGACGATGAGGCAAGTCTCTTGTAAGGTTGCAAAATTCTGGGAATTTTTAAGGCTGGAAACTTTCCATGGGAATTGAAGGGAATATATAGGAATTTCCATAAATTCCTGTAAATTCCTGTTAAGTTTCCAAATTGGAATATTTCCAAAATTCCCCAGGTTAAGTTCCCGTGAAACGTTTCCAGAAATTTACCGGAAACTTTCCGTCCCTTTGCAACCCTAGTCCCTTGCAAAGACTGCTCTTGTGACAAGTTTCATTTTAAATGAATTCATTTTGGCTTTTTTAGCTACAAATGGTTATATAGGCCTGTGGGTTGCAACAATAAAGAAAGGGTCTTGCTAAAAATAAAATTAAAAACGGTGTATACCAACCGCAAAGCAAGGGGTTGCGATCAGATCGATGGCTATAGAGCTTCAGATGTTTTGCTTCAATACTTTAATACAATGAAAATTACAGAGCCCCAGACATGACATGCAGGAAAAAAATAGTATAGGCTAAATCGTGCACACAATTTATTAATTTGTTTCCTTGATTTACTAAAACATGCACACGATTTACTATTTCATTCCCTCGATTTGCCTGACATCTCGAACAAGCCTATGATTGAATCTGGAAATAAAGCAAAATAACTGAGAAAAATGAGAATTAGTCTTCAGATGCCATGTCCATAATTTATAGCAAAAAAATCTGGCATTTGTATTAATTAAAAGAAGTTATTATTACTCCACAACCTGCGTGACATCATTAACCAATGTGGTTGATTGACAAATTTGTAAAAACATGGTTTAAGGAAACAGTCATGACTAGCTAGACAATCTCTTCAACTTTGCATCATACTAAACATGAACAGACCGCTGTTTATCCTGCAATGTAAAACACCCCTATTGAATCTTGAGATATGATGTGTGTGTTTTGTGTGTTCAGGAGATCACGCTGACAGAAGGCAGTAAAGTTTTTGCCACATGGAAGAATCCGACGCCTCCAGTCTTCATGGAGTTCTTCTTCTTCAACGTCACCAACCCTGAAGCCTTCCTGAAAGGAGAAGCCAAACCTCACCTTACTGAGATGGGGCCATACACATACAGGTACATCACACACACCGCAACCTGCAAAATAATGAAATCAGAGTTTTTGTCCTAACCAGCCAATATAAGTGGAAAACTCATCTCTTTCATGAGCACTTAACCTCAAAAAAAATTCTTATACCACTTCCCTTTCACCTTTCACTTCCTCTAATCCCACTCTATTGTAGTTTACGATACTCTGAGCACTGCCCAAAACTTGTATTGTGAGCACTTCTTGTGTCTATTTGCCTTGTCATGATGACGCGCTTGTTGTATTCCTCACTTGTAAGTCGCTTTGGATAAAAGCGTCTGCCAAATGAATAAATGTAAATGTAAAGTGGTAGGGCATTTCTATGGAAAACATTAGCTATGTTTCCATCAACCTATCTTTATGCACATTTTGGGATATCGCATTGAAAAACCCTGGATGGAAAAACCTAAATGTTTGTGCCTTTATTGTGCTCCATAAAACAAATGTGTTGTACATTCATCACCATGTGCTCACTTCCACATAGAAGAAAAAAATATAACTCAAAAAGTGAAAAATGACAAAAAAATAATCACACAGATAAATAAAACATGCATATAAGTTTGAGTGAAAATTTGATATAAAAATCAATAATTAAGAGAAGGATATATATATATATATATATATATATATATATATATATATATATATATATATATATATATATATTATATAACAAAAAGTATTGATAAAATACCGTTAAAGTGCTGGATCAATAAGCAGTATTGGTAACAGTAGCAATACCATTAAAACCTTAACCATACCCATCCCTAGGTGTGGCTGATTAAGTGAATGACATGCTCCACACCTGTAAAAATTGGTGGCGGTAATTCACCATGTTGGTATGCCAGTGACAACCACCAATAATATAAGAAAAGAAGGCTTCCCCATACACTTTGTAACCGCAAAAATAATAATCAAAAAGTTGAGAAAGAAAGTTTCATGCCAGCTGCAACACATGTAGACACCTTATCAAATACCACTGTGCATTGTTTAAGCTGGCTTTCAGTTCAATAACATAAAAAACTATGTTTTGGATTTTTATTCAACTAAGGTGGGCATGCTGTGATCTGGACTGTATTTTTTACTGTGACAAATTCCGTCCAAAAAACATGGGAGTGGGAGGGAATGAGACATTAGGCTCGTTTGAGATTAGCAAAATCTGTGCAAAACCGATCACCGGTGATCACCGTGAGATGCATGCTGGTTAGAAATGTGTCTGAGCATAGGCCGTGCTGACGTGTGTCAAAAACCTCTCGTGAGGACAAGGCGGCCTCATCAGATTCTGCAGTTGAGCACTCTCCCTGTGTTCCATTCGGAAGGGCTCATCCCTATGCCCTAATCCAGGGGTACTCAACAGGCGGCCCGTCAGCATTAAATTTGTGGCCCGCATCATGCTACATATAAATGTATTTTTATTATAATTTGCGTTCAAAATTAGCGTGAATATTACTTCGTTTTTTTACACGTACACTAGGGTAGGCGTGCAGTGCGCTTGACGCTGTAATCATCAGCAGAGAACGCATATAGTGAACGCGCGCAGCGCAGTTTTTCTAACCGCAAAGAACAATGTAAACTGAAGGCACTTTGCACGCGCGCATTGAATAGTTTTTGCACTAATTTACTTTGTCCACAAGGTGTCAGCACTGAAACGGGCTGTTGTTTCAGTCTGAAAAGAAACGGAGAAGACAGAACAAGAGTAACAACAAACACAATAGCCGACCGTGTTGAAGAGCGCTCGTTTGAGGGGATTAAAAGATACCAGCAACTCTAATTTTAAACAAGTACAAAGACATTTTATTGTAACTATTTGAGCGAAAAAGACTAGACAAGCATGAATCTCTCTAGTGCGCATGTGTCGAGCACTTGTGTTCGTGAACGCCATCAAAGGCTCGAGACTGTGCGCGCAAGTAAAAACAAAGTAACCTTATTTTTCCATGATGAAATTCAGTTGACATTCCTCAAACTTTGCAAGTTGTCGAGCAGCATGAAAAACAAACCTTTTATTCTTAATGTCAATGTGTTATAAACAGAAAGCAAGCAGCGCTCCCATTACAGATCTGTCCTCACATCATTGAGCTCACGGAGAATATCTGATTTATCATGTTTACAACATTGGTTATAGTTAAATAATTCATGAGATTGTGATTGAACATTAAAAAAAAGAAAGAAAAAAAAAGATTTTTGGATTCTGACCAAATTAAAAGGTAGGTAGCCTAATAATAATACGAATGATAAAACATTTATTCTCTGAGTATAAATAGGTGCTATAAAAAGTGTTAAAAAGGTGCAATGGAGTATAAAAAGACTATAAAAATTGCAATGTTTTTGTCTTACGGACAAACTCTCATCAGCCAGTGAACAACAGCCATACCTTAAATTTCTTGTGAAAACAATGCAGACATTTCAAATGAACAAGGATTTCGTTTCATCAGTTCTTGTTTTTCTTTATGCATTTGTACATTAAGAATACAGCAAGACAAGCTATTAGTCCCTTTTTTAAATGCCATTTATCATGTTCAGTGACACTTTAAAAAGGACACCATACTATTAAGACTTAGCTAGATAATAAACTGCACTTTTAGTAAATAAACAGTAAAACTACAAATATTGTCTTAAGTAGGCCTAAATAAAAGTCTTACGATCAAAGTTATAATTTGTGGCCCTTCGCATTTCATTTGGTTAAAATGCGGCCCTCTTGGCCTCTGAACTTGAGTACCCCTGCCCTAATCCCTTCAGAGGGTTTACCCTCCGGAGTGAGAGCTTCGAAGGAATGAAGGGTGTAGGGGTCAACAAAACTTTTACATTGCATTCTTTTGGAATGCACTTCTGCCTCATCATAACGAGACAATCAAAGAGGAGTAGATTGTGCAAGCTATGCCCTTTGTTTAATGTTAGTTTATTTATTTATTTATTTTAGGTTTATCGCACCATGTAGCCTATATTGTATGTATTTTAAACATTTGAATGGACTGAAAAAGGACTGAAAAATATTACAGTAGTATAGAAAAATATATTTATAGTCAAAATCTAACTCCGAGCCTCCTGTACCCATTCTGTGACGTCAAACAACTTCCCTGTGCAAAGGATCATGGGGGCCCGAAGTGTCCATCAGTTGTACCCTTCAAAATCCTTCATTCCGAAGGGCCCTTTGAAGGGCCAGTTTTGAGCACTTCGGTTTGGAACGACGCTTCAACATGGCGGCCATGATTATTTTCACTCCGAAGTGTCCTTCGGAGGGCGATATATCCCGTTTGGAACGCACCGAGTTTCTCTCCACCGACTGCGCTGACCAAAAGCATGATGGGAAATGACTTTCTGATGACACAACTTAATGCTTATTGGTTTAAAAACCATGATGTATTGATCTCTTTTTAAAATGTTTAAAACCTTAATATCATGTTTTTATGTGTAAAAATAGTGTGTGAATATTTCCAAACACTCTGACAGTGCGATCTCAATATGGGTTATGTGACTGTTGTCATATTTATAAAAAATATATAAAAACATGTCTGTAATTAAAATAAAAATGACTGATACACACATCTTTCGAATAGAAATAAATAAGTACTTTGGCTGTCTTGTTCATTATATTTTCATATAAAAGTAACAGAACTTAAGTTACATCCAGTTTATCAGCAACACAGCGCACGAGTGTGAATCCCGCAATATCCGCCTTTAATCTCGTAGGTGCCTGATCCACTACGAGAACAGAGAACTGTCCGTCTTGCCCGCACTTTTTTCACTCCCCCTCACTGCAGCTGCTACTCTCGCCTACATCTGACAGGAGAGCTTTGGAAATCCACTCCCCCGTCACCCTCTACTTCTGACTTCACACTTGGACACACTTTCTGCAGCGAGAAACTTCTCATCTGATCTGATGTTGAGCCATACAGAATAAATCATGAATAATTTTATTTTACTCCACATCCTGTACTTATAGATCATGTTTTCTGTCCTGCAATCATCATTTGCATTATATGGCCATTTGTTCTTTATCAAAATTCTCCATTTTCACTTAAAAGCTGTTTTATTGGTTTAATGTTCATTGTATTTCATTGGTTCTTTACTCTCATAATGCCTGTAAAACTCACTGGTGTTTCTGACCCGTTCCAGAGAGTACCGGCCCAAACACAACGTGTCGTTTGTGGACAAAGGGACGAAGGTTGCCGCTTATACGCCCAAGATTTTCGTCTTTGTGCGTGAGAAGTCAGTCGGAGACCCGAGCGTGGATACGGTGACGACGGTGAACATCCCGGCGATGGTGAGAACACAGTTAAAGCTGCTGGCTGCAGACGTTTTGTTTTTACAGTTCATCTGATTCTGGTTTCTTCAAACAGGCCGTGATGGATCGGCTCAAAGGTGCGGGATTCTGGGTTGCCTCCGGCATTTCCATCTACATGGGCTCCATTGGCACCACCATGTTCATGACGCGCACGGTGGACGAGCTGCTCTGGGGCTTCAAGGACCCGCTGCTCACTCGCCTGAAAACCATAAAGCCAGACACGGATGAATACTTCGGCCTCATGTATAACGTGAGTCTCAAACTGATCTACTGTGACATGATACGAAGAAACGCACACATGAGAGACGACCTCAAAACACAGCAGCATTTCAAAGTTTTCTTGTTTTGATGGATTTTGTAAAACTAAACATCCTTGGGTTTCTTTGACTGCTTTGGCATTCTACATAGTTTTTAGGGCCAAAGCCAAAGGCTGAAGGCCCTATTGTTTTCCTTAGGAAAATATTTTTTTTCGACTATTCGGGCATTTTTGGGGCCCTTAACATGCTCAAAAACTCTTGAAACTTTGCACACACATCAGAATCGTCGGCCATCAGGGCCGGGCAGAAGCTGGTACCTGGGCATGGCAGGGGGGCTCAACAGCGCCCCCTTGAACGGTGTCTAAAAACTTGATCCATATATCAAACACGCTTGCTCGAATTTGTATGAAACTCGGTACACATATAAACCTCATCGGGCCGAACAACTTTCATACTCTAAGTTATACGCCGGCTCAACAGTAAGTCAGTTATTATGGGTTGTTTGGAAAACGCATGCTCTGGAATTTGATATACTCCTCCTAGACGATTAATCCGTTCACCACCAAACTTGGTCAGCATGAAGTCAAGACATTGAGGATGCTAAATTGCGAGCGGATTTTTGATATCTCGAACGGTTTGGCCGTGGCGTGGCAATGAATTTATGGCGAGAAAAGGGAAACAGGAAGTGTGTTATAACGTCAGCATACATTGATTGATCTTTATGAAACTTCAGCGGTGTGTTTGTTATAGGATATTGATCACATGGATGTGACTATTGTGAGTCAAAATTATAGTGCCACCAATTGGCAGCAGGAAGTGTGTCACTTTCAAAATGCTTTGAGATCACCCTCTTTTTTTTACCTGTTTTGTTTCAAACGTCATCAGAATAATGTTAAAACATGGCAGATGTAGACCTGTGAAAAGAATCGTGATATCTCAAATACTGTTGCCATGGCAACGCATCAAACTTTAATTTTCCTTTTTGATGCTTTTGAGACACTTAGCATGCTTCAGATTGCATGAAACTCGATACAAACGTCAAAACAGGGAGAAATACAACGTAGAAACAGGTGGGGAGGAGGGCCTCTATAGCGCCATCTTTTGACAAAAGTCACCAAACTCGGTACACATATTGTTTTCATTAGGGATGTCCAGATCCGATCACGTGATCGGAAATCGGGCCCGATCATGTGGTTTCAGACTCGATCGGAATCGGACGTTACCTCCCGATCAGGACTCGGATATATATGTATATATATTCTCATTATTTTTAACACATCTATAGTGATTCGGTGGCACAGAGTTAGGCCTGTTTCACACTGCAAGCGTAAGCGGCGCGTGAGCAGCACATATTTTTTTCAGCATGCATGTCAACCAACGGATGCATTCACACAGGCAGCAGGAGCAGCTCGTAAAGCGTCAGGCAGGAGCGTCGCGTAAGCAGCAGTGCCGCGATCGTCTCGGCACCGAGTCTATCCCTGTGTCTCAATCAGCTCCCTAGCTCCCTAGGTCGTGAATCAGTATATAATGAAAGTGAATGTGGCTGATACCCTGATCAGTGCCCTGACTACTGAACTAGGGAGCTGATTGAGACACACGCTGCGCTGCTGACGCGTAATTAAAGTGAAAGCACACTTTTGATGGACAAAATAAATATAATTTCACACAAAAAGTGTTCAAAATGCACACAATACGCATGTCTAATGTGTTTTAACAAGAATTTGAGTGTGACAGAAAAGAAAATTAAGAATCAAAAATAATAATAGAAGATTTACCCATTTAAACTTGTTTTTTATTATTCAGTTTGGGTTAAAGTATGGTGTATTATAAAAAACTAAAGTAAACTAGCCAGAAAATATGATATATATAAACATTATTTTAGTTATTACACAGACTGCAGCATACCCAAATCAAACCAAATATATTTGTTTTTATATTAGCCTTTTTTATATTTACTGTTGCACTAAAGTGAAGTGAAGTGAACAATTTATGTTATTTATTACTTAATTGTTCAAGCTACCTCACAGAAGTGCTCTGTTTGTAATTAAATAAAAAATAAGGAACGTCCTGGATCTGTTTTTTTTTTTTTCGCTCTTCTTTATTCTTTTTTTGATGTATTATAGAAGTATCGGATCGGGACTCGGTATCGGCAGATACTCAAAATCAAATGACTCAGACTCGGACTCGAGGGCAAAAAAACCTGATCGGGACATCCCTAGTTTACATTAAGCTGGACAACTTTCTAATTTACTGTCATTAGCTCCGACCAACATGAAGTCAGATATATTGGTTTGAATGTGGATTTTTCGCACACACACAGAGATGTAGACTCTCTGTCCAACCCCCCTACCCCCTCCCTCCTCCTCACACCAGTCTGTGTGTGTGTGTGTGTGTGTGTGTGTGTGAGAGAGAGAGAGAGAGAGAGAGAGAGTGAGAGAGAGAGAGTGAGAGAGAGAGAGTTTTACAGCCTTGATCAGTTATTTAACCCTTTTATTGCAGACTCACTGTGCTTCAGAGTTTATTCCCAACCCTTGATCAAACACATCTGAAGCAGCTAATCAGGACAGTTCATTTGTAGGCCACTGACAACATAGCATTACATTATTAGTTTGATAATTAGGTTAATTAAAATATAAAAACACACTGCAAAAGATAACTTCACACTCATTTGAAATTGAACTATGACACTATATCACTATTGGTACAGGACTAGTTTTCAAAATGTTCGAGTTACAATTATTATTTTTACAATTAAAATTATTTTTAAAATTAATTGTTTATTGATAAAATTCAAATGATTAAAATAAAATCTTTAAGTAAATTTCACAAGATTATAAAAGTGTCTATTTAAAACAAACTTGCATAAGTGAGTAGAAAAATCTAGACATGTACCTTACTATTACCTGAGACTGACATTCAAATTGTCTTTGCAGGTTCTGTGATTTGGCTTTATTTATTAATTTTTTCATTTTATTTTTTATCTTATACTACACATATTAAAATTAAATGAAAGCATGCTTTTGGTGCATAAGATTGGTGCACAAACAACAGCTCAGGGAGGTCAAAAAACATGAAGAGAAGTCTGAGGATTATTGACCTTATTCCTGACTAGCCTAGTACATTTCGAATTATGGGTTGCACTTCCGGTTTGGGGAACTTCCATTCAAAAAGACTGAAACTTATCATTTCAAATCATAAGGTTGCCCTACAAATAAAGCTTATCTGTCAGCTTGATTGAATGAGCTGTCAATTTTTCTTTCATGTTTTATTTTCAGACTTCATGAGAATTACATAACGCTTGGTATTGTAACATAACATGTTATAACAAGAATATCTATGGCAAGAGCTCTTTTCAGCAGATGCTTTCTATCCTCCCGATTATTTTATTTTGTCTCTTTGCATACCGCTGTAATAGTATGAAAAAGGACAACATATACTGCACATTTGTGGTCTGTTCTCTCTATATAATTTAAAATATATCCCATTAATAATACACTGGAATGCACGAAGAATCTCTCGTTTTTCTCCTTAAAGCCTCACGTTTCTTTCCAGGTTTGTTTCACAGGTAAATACAATTTATTAAAATGGAAATGACTTTGAAATGCTAAAGTTCATGAACATTTTTATTAAGGCAACGTATTACATAATGCATATATATCACTATAGTATATGTTCAACCCCGTCCGTTATTGCTGTGGAAAGAACCACTCTTTCACATGGCCTGTTGAAAGTACCTTGTTGATGCTTTTACACTTTTAAATGTCCTTTTAATGTTCGTTGGTTGAAGGGTGAGTAGAATAATGTCATCTCATTGTACCCAGTTTAAAAAATAAAATGCATTACTGCGTTCATAAAGTCTATCACTGACTGTTCACAGTTTAACGGAAATTACTCCCATAATTCGTGGAAAGCGTCATGGCGTGTTGGAATAAGGTGAATACAACATCAGCAATCACAGAGATTCACATTAAGGCTGGATTAGATTTCTCAGAGCACTGTGGAGTTTGCACAAATAACAGTATGTAATTTGCTCTAGAATTTTCATAGGGGTTGTCTGAGAAAAAACAGACATGGCAGATTAGGATGATATTCTGCACTCATTTGAAATTGACATAGTATTCTATGACATGAAAGTCATCTCAATTTAAACGATCTCATGGATGTGGCTGTTGTGGTTTATGATCATAGGAGCATCAGACGCTGCAGTAAATGTGGTGTGAAATTGACATGGTCCTTTTATGTTTGACTGTTTTAAATGCCCTTTGCCCGCCGGTGCCACCGGGCTTTGGCCCGTCATCGCTGCTCGCAGCTATATTTCTACATTTATTTTCTTAAGAAAGTACTGGGTAATATAAGGTAAGTACATGGGTTAAGGTTGGGTTTAGGGGTAGGTTCAGGGTTAGTACCTAGTTACAATTACTATCATAAGTACATTGTAAGTACATGGGAAACAGGACTGTTTATACAAAGTGTCCTGTAAATATATACCAAAATCATTCCAAACACTGTCAACGCAATTTCTTCCTGCCTACCGTCCGTCATGTTTACTCTGAAGTCTCGAGAGATTTTGCGAGATTTCCCGGGTTCACAATCCAACATGTTCTCCAACCAATACGCCCATATACTGTAGGTTGTTTGTCACTTCCCTGAAATACGACCCATAGGAGCATTTACTAAAGTTGTGCCAATATTGACAAAAGGACACTTTCATTTTAATGCATTGTTCCCTTTTATCTGCGTCATATTTCGGGTTTCACGTAGCTCAATTGGCAGAGCATTGCGATAACAATATGCTATGTGATCATGTGATCTTGGGTTTGATCCCAGGCAACGAATGTGCTCAAAGTGTATATGCACTATAAATCACTAAGGTAGGTTTAGGGACGGGGTAGGTGTAGTCGTTAATTAAAAAAAAATTAGTTTTGCTAAATGGAAATAGGACAAATGGTGTAAAAAGTCCACAGATTGCATTTAAATGAACACACATTTTTATGCCAGCTAGAGGGTGCATGACTTTAAAAGGTAAATATAGGTCGTAATAAGGTGCTTGAAAAAAAACCAATAGGGTCGTTTTTTTTTTTTTTTTTGGAGGACAGTCTGGTTAGTAGAGTACAGATACTCATGTTTAAAAAGACTCTGGTACAAGTTGAAGTACTGACTACGCTTTTTTTTACTCTGGTTAAAGTTCAAATTTAATTCACATTTATTTGTATAGCGCTTTTCACAATACATATAGTTTCAACGCAGCTTTACAGAAAATGCCTGTCACAATTACAATTTGGAGTGATCAGTTATCAGAGTGCATGTTATGTCATTTCAGAAATGTACAAATCACGCAGTTAGCTAACAATCTATTAATTTAAACAATGTATTATTTTAAGGCAGAAACAATGGGCTCATTGAATGAATACATGTTAACAATGATTATGATATATAGGAAGGATTTGCATTGATGCATGTTGATTCAAAGTAGATAAGTATGGGCTCTACTACCTGTTTTAGTGTCATGCTGGTAACTGGACCTTGCGTCATGTATTAACTAACATGAATCAACCATGAGCAATACATTTGTTATTGTATTTGTTAATCTTTGCTAATGTTAATAAAAATACAGCTCGTCATAGTTTGTTCATGTTAATTCACAGTGCATTAACTCATTTAAACAAATACAATTATTGATTTTAATAATGTATTAGTAAATGTTGAAATTAACATCAACAAGATTATAAAAAACTGTAGAAGTGCAGTTCATTATTAGTTCATGTTAACTAATGTAGTTAACTAATGTTAGCTAATGAACCTTATTGTAAGGTTTAACCAAAAGAACTTACATTTCAAATTTTGTTTGATAATGAATGTATCCAGGCTGAACAACCAGCATGTAGAACAGGGACTGGGACAAATTCCAGGCCATCCCATACACCCACAACAAATTCTGAAACAACAGACAACCCTATTTTGTATGGCCATAAAAAGTTTTCTAATAAAAAAGTCAACACATCTACCATTATGAACAGAACCATCTCCACCTTGTTGCAAAACAACCACATCATTGTAATTCATTTGCACATAAATCATGTGCACTCACGTCTTTTCGTTCTCCCATCTGATATCATTTATCAAAAAAAAAGAATTTCTATTTACTTTTTCCTCGATATGACAACAAACTACAATAGAAAACTCAAACAACACGTAATGATTTCACTGAATGAACACTCATGCTCAATCTAACATAATCCGTGTGATCAACAGCTGCCAAAACTGCACAACAAACAGACAAATTTTGGGTTTACTCCTTTCTTCCAGAAAAATTGTGTTATTTTCCAATGCACTTCAGCTCTCGTGTGCTCTGTGATGTTTCTTGCCCTGTCCAAATACCCACACTTGTGAGCTTGGCCAATTGAGAGCTTGTGCACACGACAGGAAGTAAGGGCGCAAGACTGTCCCATGTCTTAAAAATGCCCAAGTGCAGTGCCCTTAATCTACTCTAAACCAACACTGTCTCAAATACAGCTTCTGAGCTAAGGCTAAGTGTATCCCATCATGCATTATATTCAGGAGCTGATGTGCCCTGAAATCATGAGATTTCGAAGAAAACATTCCACTGTAAGTTAAATTAATTATATATTACATATAATTTGGTAGTAAAACAAAGTGTTACACATTTTATTGCTGCAAATATGGGTAGGGTATGTGTATTTTGTACAACATTTGCAACTGCTTTTATCACTTAATTATAAACTTCACAATTTTAAAATTGTGTCCTCTGTTAGTTACATAGTGACAGCTGAACAGACATTGAGAAATTTAAATTTAAAATGCAAAGTATTGAAAATAAAAAAGCTCTGAAAACTTGCATTCTTTGCAAGACTATAAGTGTGTCCCATTGGGTAATCAAAAGTTCTACACACACTTGCGGTCTTCACGCCTACTTGAACACTTGAGCCAAATACAGGAAATACATCATGTAAGTAGACAAGTGGTCGAGTGCAAAGATCACAAGTATGGGTATTTAAACAGGGCATCTGGAACAGGAACACACCTTCTTTCTTTCTTTGTGCTACTGCACTATGATCTATGCGCAAGGGTGCCCTCTAATGGCAGGTAGGCATGACTACAGGCTATTTTTGCTCTGGTTACAAATGTATGAGATAACAATAAAATAAATACATATATAAGAATTTTAGTGCTTTATATATATATATATATATATATATATATATATATAAGTATGTACAAGTATGTCACATAACCTGCTTTCTGGAATACCCCCTTGAAACCAAAACAAACTCTAAACATGAACAAATAGAATCAAATCATCACAGTGTTATTAAGCTATATTTGTTTTACTCATTTAAAATTGAAAAAAGGCTTAATTTTTATTGAGTAATGCTGATGCACAAGTAATCTGAAATAACTTTAGATCTTCTCGAAAAAATGTCTTTGGTGTTAATAATTTAAACATTAAAATTGTTGGGAGAGTAATTTTATACATAATTAATATTAATATAATAATATTATTATATTAATATTAGTAATACTATACATTGTTGTTGTGTTGTCAGAAAAACGGCAGCAATGATGGTGAGTTTGTGTATCACACCGGAGAGCAGAACTACCTGGACTTCGGCCGCATCTACACCTGGAAGGGAGAAAAGTAAAGACCTGATTGTGCTGAAAATTATACATGATAAAGCGGTGCAGTAGAGATGGCTGATTTCATGTGCTTTGTGCCTCAGGATGCTGTCGTTCTGGAAAACCAACCAGAGTAACATGATCAACGGCACCGACGGCAGTGCCTTTCACCCATTCCTGACCAAAGAAGAGCGACTGAATGTCTTCACCCCTGATCTCTGCAGGTCACATGATCACTCACATTCACATGCAGATGCTTTTATCCAAAGAGCAATTCCTCAGATGAGCTAACAATACTCTTCATTAGATTAGATTAGTAATGAAATCAGTGCTTTCAGAGCCAGAATTTCAGCTGTTGCAGATAAATATTCATGCAATAAAACAGTGCTTTATGGCATTAGTTCATCTGTGGCAACATTAGTTCCCATTCAGTCAGTCACTTTGAGTTACGTCAGTGAGACCTTTTCGATTTCTGTCGATCACTGACTTAGTAAGTTGCAGTTTTCGTAATTATACAAAACTATGATTTTTGTTACGAGTGAGCAGAGCTCAACCGACTTAAAGGTAGATATTTACCCTGCATCCTCTGTCTAAGAATCAGATCTGGTGTGTTTATGATCGTGGAAGTACATATTCGGCCGATGTAACTTCCTGTGCAATACCATAATGTCCATAGAGTCCATAATGACAAATAATTGAAAGTACAGGATACCCAGAATAATCAAATATCTAAATTAATACATGACCAATTATTAATTTCTAATTAGAAACACTATCTAAGAGTAATAATCAATTGAAATTGGAGTCAGATTAAATGAGCAACTAAAGTAAAATTGAAAACTGAGCTCATTATATTCAATTATCGAAATGGGAGGGCGTTCAGGTGCAATTTCAGTGCACTTGAAAAAGTATACGAAATACCACTAATACTTAAATTGATTTAGTGCGTTGAAATAAGTTGTGTCTTATCCGCTCTGCTGTGGTGGTCTTCTGCTCCACCATGGGATCTTCAGTTCTGCTGAGCTAGTCTTCAGCTCCTGTCAGCACCTACTTTACCTGGTCTGCCCTGGCCACCTGCTCTGCCTGCTCCATCCTGGCATCCTGCTTTGCCTCTGTCTCCACTCCTTCTTCCACTACACGGGCCTGGCCCTCCATCCTGGGTCCGCCTCCACTCCAACTTCCTCTAGGACTTCTTGTTTTAAGGATCATCTGGATGCCACTTCTTTGAGGTGGAGATGAGGGGCTATGTCATGATCTTGGTTCTGTCTTTTATTTTGTGTTAGGACTTTTAATTTGAAGTGTTGTCTCCATTTCCATTGTTTCTGTGTTTCCCTTGAGGTCTCTCCTGTCTTGTTTATTGCCATAGTTACCATCATTAGTTCCCATTACAACATATCACCAGCACCTGTCCCTAGTCAGCCATCTGGTTATCTTGTGTATAAATACCCTAGTGTTTCCGATGTTCTTTGTCTGGTGTTGCCTGTTCATGGTTGTATTGTGTGTTTGCTGCAGCTTTTTGTTCACTCATGCCTGGATTTAGTTTTTGTATTCTTCTCTCAATAAATGTCCACTGCACTTGGATCCAGTGCCTATTTTGTCTGCAGCAGCCATGTTACAGTAACGCCTGTTCCTTAACTTCATCAAATAATTTCATAAAATGTATAGACTTAATAATATAAATTGATAATGCATTATCATTCATTCAATCATTCATTTATTTATTTATTTATTTATTTGATGTTTATGTATTATATATTATTTTAAATACCCTATTATCAATTACTTGTGCTATTTATTCAACATTTTGATTTTAAGTTTGTTCAGAAAAATGCATTTACAATTTTCACATTTTTTATAATTTATTTATATTTATATTATTATGGATTTTCAACCTGTAGCCTCCGTATTATTAGCAGTCAAATACAGAGGCAATACATTATATTCTGTAAACATTGTATGAGTCTTATCTGAGCAGCTTGACATTATTTGATTGATCGTCTGTCATTGATCTTCTGTTATTTGATCTTCTGTCATCGGTCCTGCAGGTCCATCTACATGCGCTTTGAGAAGGAGGTGGAGGTGAAGGGAATCCCCGCGTACCGCTTCACACCTCCCCGGGACGTGCTAGCCAGCGGGAAGAACAACCCAGAAAATGAGGGATTCTGTGTCACAAAGAAATGCCTGGATGACGGTGTGCTGGACGTGTCTGTGTGTCGCAAAGGTGCATTAAAGCATGTCTTAGATGACAAAATTTGCTTAAATGACAAAATGTTGGTAATGTCATATGTATATATCAGGGGTGTGCAGTCCATATAAGCTCTGCCAACTAGAATGTCCAATAAAATGTCTGACCGCTCAAGTTGGCAAAAAGTTGTTTGGTGTGCTTTTTTGACATTTTTTTGTGTGAATTTGTCCATTCAAGTGCAAGAAGACGCACTGTATTTGTCTGATTGCACGCTTCAGATGTTTGCACCCACACAACTTTCCACAAAGCGTGCAAGTAATGAATTGAGTTTCCTTTTGCGTCTTCCTGCACTTAGGTTTAAACCTACGTGACGATGCAGCACTACCCCATCAACTTTCCCGAGCGCTGTTCATGTTTTCAAAAAATTGTATTGTTAGAATTCATAAAAAGTTACTGTCCAACGGGCAATTGACAGTTTCATTTACTCGCCAATGCCAATCTTTACTCACATTTGGTGCTTGGCAAGAGTGGGGCCCTGCATATAATACTTTAAAAAAATTTACAAATATTATTTCTTATTTCTTGTCTTTTGATTTTGGGGTCCCATGGAATGAACTGCTCAAATGTATGCCTTGAATGCAATGCATGTCACTTTGAACAAAAGCATAAATGCCAAAAGCATAAATGTAAACGCAGGTTGTGTGAGCTTCACAATGTTGTTTGCATGCATCACAGGTGCTCCTGTAGTCGTATCTTTCCCTCACTTTCATCTGGGCGATAAGAAGTATGCCAATGCCATCGACGGTATTTCTCCAGTCCACGAGCATCATCAAACCTTTCTGGATCTAAACCCTGTAAGTGACAGCAGCTGATCCACAGTCAGCCTGAAGATCCACTCACCCTTGATCACACACTTTCAAACAGATTCTCAGTTCAAATTTAAATTTATTTGTAGAGTCCTTTCTAAAATACATATTGTTTCAAAGCAGCATTACAGATAATGCTTGATGCATTGTTACAGTTTAGGAAGTGTTCTGTTATCAGTATGAAATGAGTGTGTCAAAGTAACATCCATATATACAGTTATATTATAGTACATGTTATGAGGTTACTTCACATGATTTGTTAGTTCATGTTTGGAAGTAGTTTTTCTATTAATTTCTCCCATAAGGATAAGTCTTGGTTAAAGCGTTATAAGCAAACCAAACCAATAAGCTACAAAGATAATAATAACATTACAAACATTGATTGAAAGCAAAAAAGTATTTGAAAATCAATCAAAAAAAAAAATACAAGACTCTGAACTTAACGGCTTTAGTGAAGGGAAAGAACTATAATCCCATGAAGCATTGCAAACGGCATAATAAAAATTAAAAATGATGGACAAATTTAATAGTTCTCTTTTAAAAATGTTGATTATATATAAAAATTATATATTTTAAGTTTATTGCAAAATATGCCATATTTATTCAAATATTTAAGTATTTTGAGAGCATGGGGAGACCGACTCAACTTTCAGAAAACTCCCAGCTTACAAGCTGTAATTACGAGCTCTGCGAGGACGTGAATGCTTTTTGCGAGCCAGAATCTCGTAGTTACAGGAATTACGAGGTGGCGTGAACGCAACTCTACTCAGCGACTCTCTGATTAGTGGAATTTTCTGTACAGTATCATGGGTAATGTAGTTTTTCACCACAAATTCGGCTGTTAAACAATTATTTAAAACCCAGCTGAAATAATGCGGGCTGACAGCTTCAATAGAAGTGAATACTATCAATTATCAAGCACATAACTCCCAGTAGGGCTGTTTTTAAAGGTTTAAAGTTATTATTAAAAATCAATTTCCCTATGGAGAGTTTTACTTCTGGAACCAGACTGTTGTGCTCTATTACAACTTGTGCTCGTAATGATTAGATTACAGTATAAGGATAATAATGCAATATTGGGATAATATTTGAAAGTTTTGTGTGTCGATCCAATTTTGCCGTTATCAGAAATCTTTGCGATTATCAGCATCACCTGAAAACATCACACAGGCTGGATTATTTGTAGTTACTCCGAGATCCCAAGGTAGAAACACTCCAGCTAACAGGGAACATTCTCAGAAATGTTAGCACAAAAATATTATTAATACATCATTTGTGGAGCGTTTTTTCCTCAAACGCTTCAGTTGGACGTTCATCTAACGTTTTTTAAATGTTACTATTTATCAGAATTTTCAGAGAACATTCAAAAGTAATGTTCCAATAATGTTTGAAGAATGATAAAATGGAATGTTCCCTTAACATTCACATAACCAACGTTTGGAGAACATTCAGAAATAACTTTTTCATAACTTAATGGGACATTAACAAAACATTCTTAGAACAGAATTTTATTAGCTGGGAGAGAAGCAAAACAAGAAGAGTTAATACTTGGCGCCAGATTTACTAACAGCTTGTGCAAGCGAAGACCCTCTTTTGGCATTTAAAAACTACTGTTGCAATTTTCCATAGACATGCAGTGCAAAATTAGTGCTGAAAAGGCGTGGACTGAGTTGTTTTTGAGGCTGACCTTATTGCATATGCATGTAGGAGTTTCCCTTTCAGACAGAGGAGAGTATTTAAATGAATTACGCAATGTGATTTATTAATGTTTGTGCTTGTCAATTTACTGGAATTTGCACCATTATTTAACGCCCCAAAAAAATGTGAACAAACGATATATGTGTACATGTTTGTCAGATTACATGTAACAAGTTGCGCCTGTGTCGACTCGCACCTGATGAGACATTAGCTCTGCTAATTTTGAAATTGTGCTCTCATGCTAATTTGCCCTGTTTAGTAAATCTGGCCCTGCTGTTTATAGCATTTTAGGCAAGAGATGATCATGTATATATATTATTTCATCAGATATAACTGTAGTACATTTATGAGAAGCATTATGTGAATGCTTGGCTAAAGAGGTGTGTCTTTATCAGGAAGGCTATTCCAGAGTTTAGCAGCCAAATGTGAAAAAGCTCTTTTAGGAGACTTGTCCATGATTATTGTCCCTTTCTATAATGTATTTTTTTATAATGTGTTTTTAACTCTATAATTAGTTTGCTCACTGCAATCTGACTCAGATCTTGACTTCTTCTCCTGTGTCAGACTATGGGAATGCCTGTTCGTGCCATGAAAAGAACCCAGATCAACATCCATCTTGACAGAGTAACCGGCTTTCCGTGAGTAATGACTTCCTGTTTGGTCTATTTAATCTTGGCGTGCTGATAAACAGGCGTGTGTGTTTATATAGTTTAATAGATGAAGGTCTTTTTTTCTGTTTCCTCAGTTTGACAAGGAATCTCAACAGCACGATCTTCCCCATTGTGTTCCTGAATGAGGTGAGAGTCAGTAGGATGATTTAATCGGTCATTACAGTTGAATCTCCTATTGAATGATTTGTTTTGCAGTCGATGGTGATTGACGACGCTTCGGCCGCAAGGATTCACAAGCTGCTGCTGATCGTGACTCTAGTCTCTCATTTCCCTCTCATCCTCATCATTCTGGGATTCATCCTGCTCTCCATCACCATCATCCTCGCCTATTGCTTCTATAAAAACAAGGTAATGACGTGTGAAAGCAGCAGAATCACTATCATTCCCCAGCTTGTTCTTCACTTTCCCCAAAACGTTTGCAATGAATCAGTAAAATGTGGCATTGGCCATCAGTGCAGTTCTCACAAACTGAAGCTGTGTGTGATGAGATCCGCTTCTTCTTAGACGCTGGAACACACTGTCCCACCAACACTGGAACTGGATCCCTCTAGATCCGTTTTACCACAATGATGATTGTAGAGGAGAGTGAGACAAACTTTCGCTTGGCTCCGAAGCGAAAGCTTAATGTCAGTATTCTGTAGGATCAAAATCAGCTCAAATTAAATAATTTATAGGGAATTATAAAGAGTCATTTAGTTTACAACCAAGCAACTGAATCTTCCAGCGTTCATCTGCTCGGACCGTAATAAGCTCTTGTAGCGGATATGAATATCCAACTATTGTGAAAACACTAATTAATAGCTCAGTAACAGGATCAACAGTTTAAGACATTCAATTTTACAAGCACATAATACAAGACACTTTCTTTTAAAATTTACAGGAGACTTTATTAATTATTCTAACACAAACTAATCTAACACAAACACGCACACACACACAAACATTCATACATGTTGCAGAAAGAAAGGAAATGATAGAGAAAGAGTTTTAACAGAGAATGAAATGATGAGCATGATTTCTAGCAAAATAACAATGGTTAACCTTTGCGGAAAAACTTAGAACATGAGACTCTTAATGGGAAGGAAAAATAAGTAAAAGAAACGAAAAGTGAGTAAAAGTTGGATTGCTTGAATGAGCTGCTTGTCTATCCTTTGTCAGCTTAGTCTTTTCTTTTTCTTCAATTTTTTTTTCTTCTGTCTTTGTTCTTTGTCCCACCTCTTTGAGGAGTTCTGGCCAATCAGGTATCGTCTTGTTTCAAAGGTGGCTTTACTCTGACCCAATCATAAAATAAGCGTTATCTCCAGTCTCTGGAATTGCCAGCTTTGGCAGAGAGTACCATTTAGACATGATTTCTATTTAAATGGAATATGATACATTTTACACAGATTTCATTCAAGCCATGATTTAAAGGAGAAGAAGAGATTAAAATGCATATCAAATAAGAAATACTTTCATTCAACCATTCAATAGTTACATGAGTTGCAGGTGTTCTAAAATATAACTGGTTACATGTAGCATGTGTGGACATGATATAAAATTTATGCAGTTGAAAGATGTTTGATAAGTCCGTTTCAAATTGTTTGGAACAATTTGATGCAGTTTTAGTTGTAGAAACAGTCTCTGTGGGTTTTTCTGTAAAACAGGCCTGCATTGTCTCTCTGTCTCTTTTGATCTGGAGATCAAAGACTTCTGGTGGCTTAAATTGTGTTGTCTTTTTGACCATTTGGTTGCTACAAATGGCTTAAAGGTTTGCCACATTTCCTTCAGTCAGGAAGCATGGGTGCCATAAAACTACCTAGCAGGTGTTCTGTAGATGGACTGGAGCTGAAAATTAGATTCTCTGAGCTTGGGTTTCTGGAATTATGTTTTGAAAGAATCATCTGAACGATTCATTTGTCTGGTTCGTCCACGGTTCTTACAATTCGCATGCTGCCCTTATATACCCTGAAGCAGGAGTGCAATTTGTGATGCAAATCTCACTAGCCAACATACATTGACTCGTTCTTTTACCACTTGAAGGTGATTGTTTGCACATGACGTCACAGCAGCAGCGCGAATGAATCTGGAGGGCAGGGAGGGAATTTTCTATAGGAATCCTAACAAAAGCTCAAAATTTGTATGTTTTGCGTTGTTTATGGTTGCTCAAATCGTTAAAATCGAGAACCCAAAAGGTGTTTATATCGTTTCCATAACTTATAGCCTACCGTTTTTTATAGCCTAACTTATTTAATTTTTTAAACTTTAAAAGTTGTCGCCTTTTATAGCGTTTTGCATCTGCTGATACTGAAATGAATATGGATACTGCTTACCTTTTGATTTTGACTTGGTTAAATATTCACATTCTTCATGCTATCGTTTGCAGGGAGGAGAAGATATTTTATCCTATTTAATTATAATTTGGTATTTTCACTTCAGTTTTGTAGTATTCAGTTCACAATGTTGATCTGGTTACCATGAGAACAGTGTCACGCGCTGCTGCTTCAGCCGTCTTATGGTAGAAAATGTCCAAATAAAATAAATGTGCTCAACAAGCTGACATAAGTCGATGCATTTCTTTGTTGGAAGCGTGTAAATGTAACTAGTTTTAATGTTGCCTTTGTAAATATTCACTTTCCCATATGACCACGAAGGAGAATCGGAGGGTCACATTCAGGGGACAGACACCGACATGCTGTATTTTTTGTATTTATTTCAACAAATGACAACCAAAATCAAACCCATAGAAGCTCGTGAACAGTTTTGAAGTGGCTGTGTGCAAGTTATAATCATTCACAGCAAGTGAGTCATACTCGCAAACAATGTTAATTAATTATTACACAAAAAACAAATACAAAATTCAGATAAGTTTGTGATTATTTTGAGTGAAAGGCAGTGGGTTTATTTAGTGACATTATTATTTGCTAGTCGTCCTCCCTCACCAAATCGAAAATTGTATTACACACCGTGTCCAGTCTTTTTCCCTGAATGATTGTGAGTTCCGATTACAATTCTCGATTCAGCATAAATGACCAACAATGGCGACATTTTTCACAATCATGACAGAAAATTAAAATACTGGCTTTATAACATCACTAGTAGAAAGGCAGCGCGATATAAACAAAAATGAACATGGCGAGACGGCAGCTTCACATCCTCTAAATCTACCTTCTCGATGGCAATCAAGTCTTTCAATTCAGTGGAAAAGTCGCTTCTCTTCATAACATAAGGATCACGTCCAACATATGTTGTGATTTTCTGTTTATACCTTTCTAAACCAGCACAGTACGGACTTTTCCCTATCTGTTCCATTCTAATTTTCACTGCTTGCCCTCCACCGGAATTTCGCGCGTCACCAGAACCACGTGATTGCAAACAACCTATTCATCACTGATCAAACTGCAAAGTATAACTTTGATTATATTACTTTTGAATGTTCTCTGAACAATCTGAAATAAGTAGTTTCATTAAACGACATCCAAATTAAACATTTAAGGTTTTTTTTTGTTTTGTTTTGTTTTTGGGTTCTGTTTACTATTATTATAATGAATGATTATTATTATTATGTTTGTGAGTCAAACTAAACTTAGCTGGTTTTAATACAATTCACCAAAAATCATATTATGAAAATTGTAAATAGTAAACATAGCAAAGAGATCAAAACAGTATTATGGTATAATGTAATTATTATTATGTAACAATAAACGTAAGAACATATAACTGTATTAGAACATTAAACTGTATTTAACAAATATTTTAAATGATAATAATTTTCAAAAACTGTGATACAACTAGTGCATCCCAAAGTGCTGTACAAAACAATTACAATGGCCAAATATGACAAAAATGAATCAAAATTAAAATAAAAACCAGGATTTTGTCCTCTCCTGGGTCAGTCTCAAAAGCCAGGGTATAAATATGTTCATGCATTATTAATGTAAATACTCAAATGTGTGAAACAGCCTTAACTTGAACTGAATTACTAACACTCTGGTTAATCACATGATGCTTATGATGATAAAACATGCTCTACTCAAGTGTACTTGTAATATGTCAGCCAAGTGTTTGTGTTCTTGACCTTGCATAAAGTTTGTTTCAAATATTTTCATATTTTCTTTTCTTTCTTCTTTTTAGTCATAAGCAAAGAAAGACACATCATCCCCTCCTGTGAGCAGCAAAGCCGACGATCACAATCAAGAGATAAATGATTTTTAATTTAGTGAGAGTGTGTGTGTGTGTGAGTACTTGTTTATCTATCTAACGGGACCACGGTGCCATTACACATTTATACCAACAAAGCCAAGTTTTATGGGTTAAATCAAGCAGAAATATCTCTTTAAGGTAATGTCAAGAGAAATGGAGTGTTCTCTTCCAAACAATTTGATAAAGATTTACATGATAAGAAAAGGGAAAATGTGCTTCAAAAGTGAATATAAAAATTGGGCTCTTAGAGCTCTTGAGTGTGTGTAGAAGATCTGTTGAATATAGAAAGAGTTTACAAGCAAGCAGCAAGCAGAAGCCAGCTCCAGACCACAACCCTCAGAACATCAAAGAACACACATGATTTTTTACAGAAGAACATATATTGAGTAGAGAAGATGGTAAGCTTTAAAATATAATTGTTTATTCTGGCCCATGGAACTTCCAGCTTAGCTGCTATAGAGTGGTGTATCTAGCTTTTGCCTTTGCAAGAAATAATAAAATGAGAATGAGGACTGCCCTCAAACACTGATAGTATTGTCTACGTCTCTTTATTGTTGTAGAGTGAGAATCTTTTTGGAGTATAAGAAGTTGACTGTCTAAAAAAAGATAGATTTTGATAAAGATATCCCGACGGTCTTTACAAAGTCAAGGTTGCCAACCAGTCACAACAGAGTGGGCCGTGGGAGTGCAATAGCAGGCATAGCTGTCCTCTGAGGGCGAACTGTGGTGCACTGAATGGAAGGCTAACCCAGGTAGGCGTGGTTGATATCTGAACCGTAGGCCTAAGAGGTACGGTAGTGATCAGAGTAGATCAGAAACACCACTTTAAACAGTGAAGAGTGATTTTATTAAAATTACTTTGGTTCATTGTTAGATGGTAAAGTGCGAAACCTGTTTGGTTTCTTTGCCATTTCTTGCCATCACAAACATACTGTAAGGAATTTGTAGGTCAGATCTCAAAATTTATGTTGACAATTGAAATATGTGAAGTAGGGAGGTTCATTTTGCATTTTTTTTTTCCTGACTGACAGCCGATGCTTTTTACCCAATCATTATCTGTTAACTGACAAGATTAGAAGGTTAAATTAGAATTAAATTAAATTAATTTTTTCTCCTAACCAACTTTCAGCTTGGCACAGTTAATTTCACTTTCAAAATGTACTAAAACTACCAAAACACTTAATTCATGTCTCAAATCAACTCATTCTTCCAGAACACTAGCAGAGGTTTCACCCAACAAACACACTGTCACTCATAAAACAAAAACACAAACCACAGGCAGCATTATACAATATTTTCTGCTCTTTTCTACTGTTTAGAATTCACTGCAGAATTCAATCCGTTTACATTACTGTACAAACTTATTTTTGTATAAATGAAAGTGAAACTGAAAGACTAACCTGAAAAATGAAAACTGCATTAAATAATGTTATGAGATTCTCATAAATATTTTTGAATATACAAATAAGAAATGTTGGGAAAATTATACTTTTAAACATGAAACTGAACCACCAGGAGGTGGCGGCAAGTGACTGTAGTCAGTAGGCTTGTTCGAGACGCATCAGTGCTGCGCAGACTGATCAGCGTATGACATCAAAGTACCACAAGAGGAGGTATAAGGAGTCGTATGATCTCCAAACACACTTGCGGTACTTTGATGTCATACGCCGATCGGTCTGTGCAGCGCAGATGCATCTCGGACAAGCCTATTTGTTTAAATGGCTGATTCATTCAAAAATGAGGCAAGTGTTTTGGAATGGGCCATTGAATCATTGACTCAACCAATTTGTTCAAAAATGTGAGAGTTATGCAGATGAAGAAGTCTCGAACTCCAGTCTGTTATTCACTACAGAAACTGAAAGTAAAAACTGACTGAGCTTTTGGTATCTGACGCTGCAATTACGGCACATATTCTCTTTGAGACAATTTGCCCATTTTTTTTTGTAATGAAGGCAGGATATTTAACAATTTATCAATAAACTTTATTATCCATAATAAGCCTGGCATCAGTTCACTGAAAAGTAAACTTCACTTATTACAAATAACTTTACAACACAAATAGAACAATATATATATAACTTGAATTAAGAAAATAAACAAGATAACTGTGTAGGGCAAGCAAGCTATTGCCAATCCAACAGGGGCAGGTTTATGCAGTCAATGGCTTCTTTTCTGGTAATCAAATGAACATGCAGAATATGAGGATCATATTTAAATGGTATTTTTGCAGTTTAATATTCACAGACACTAGTCTACATCACGATTACATAAGTGTTCTGACCTGTTTTTTATTTATTCATCAAAAATATGGCAAATTCCATGTTATACAGTAAAATCCATTTTATGACTGGATTCCGTGATTTCCTCCACGTTTTCTGCATCACAGAAATCCTACTAATGTAGCAAATGAGTATGATAAGCTCGTTGTATGAGAAAAAGATGGGGACATGTTTATTTTCTTTGCTAAAGATAGGCGCCTCGCCTATTTTTGACGGATGCCGCGTCCAAGACGCGCAGTTCAAATACAAAATAAAGTCAAAATAATCACCCTGTGTAAACTCCTGCTCATATTTCACATCAGTAGGAGACCAGAAACTGACGAACAAAGATTCGAAGTTGAAAAACTTGAAATTTCTTTGTTTTTGTTGTCCATAACTGGAATTTTATGTGTATTAACTTCATCTGTATGGCTACAGCAAAATAAAGTAGCCTATGGCATAGCAATAAACACAATAAAACCGGATAAAATATAACAATTTAGCCATTAAAAACATGAAAAAATCACAGGCAAATCTCGTTGGTCTCGCGAATCCAGCCGCTTTGCTTCTGAAATGCTTCTGATGTGAGTTGACACCGCGCAGAGGACGGAACAAAACCTTGCCGGAGCCGTAACGCGCCGCACACGCGTGCAGTGTAAACGAGGCTTCACACTGCACGCGCGTGCGGCGCGTTACGGCTGCAACGCGGCCACCAGAGCTGATACGCGACCACTCTAGGCTGCGTTCCAGTTCGTTTTTTAAATGCCCTTCCCTCGCTAACTTCCCTCAGTCTCGTTGACTCGGATGTACATCATTGCTTACGTTGCACGAGTGCCCACTACTGGCGGAACCCTTGCAATGGGCTGAACTGGAACATCCTAAGCCCTTGATCACTTGGAATCCGCAATGGAGCTGATTTATTATTTATTTTTTTCCCTTACAAATTTGTTTAATACATCATTCTATATGTATATATGTGTGTTTTAAATGTTAAATAAAATAATTAATATATCATAGAGTTGTTTGTGGTGGGGTAAATTAAACGCGATATGCTGTGACGTCATAATCGTGTTGCATTGTGGGTTATGGAGCTGCCTGAAGTACATGTGAAATAGACTCGGTCAAAATCGAGGGAGCGAGGGTCTGTCCATGTAAACTTCCCTCGTCCACTTCAAGAAGTGCTTAGGGAAGTTCGCAAGTGCGTGTCTAAAACCGGAGTGGAACGCAGCCCTGGTCAATGCTCGTGTTTACACCAGCTGCGCCGCGGTGCGTTTGAGAAGCGTCCCAGAAGCGACTCGACTCGCAGCTTGGCTAAAGATAGGCACCTCGCCTATTTTTGACGGACGCCGCGTCCAAGAGGCGCAGTTCAAATACAAAATAAAGTCAAAATAATCACCCATGAGTAAACTCCCGCTCACATTTCACATATTGACAGTTGACACCGCGTAGAGGACGGAACAAAACCTTGCCGTATCCCTAACGAGCCGCAGACGCGTGCAGTGTAAACAAGGCTTGAGCAGCAGTGAAGCGGGGGTTTCGGCACTGAGTCTATTTTTGCTGCGCTGCTGACGCTCAGTTAAAGTGAAAGCACACTTTTTGTAAATGCAGTTTCCTGCTAGTTTGTTTCTTTATCACTCCATGTTACGTGGTGTTTGCTACAACTGTGTGTGAGTTGAAGAATATTTTGTTTGACTGTGAAGATTGCTTCTGGGAAATGACTCTGCCGTTGGTTGAGAAGCAGGCTAAAGTGGTCAGTATTTATCTGTATTCTTTATTAGCATTCGCTACAGTGCTAAGCCATGCTATTTATGTAATGATTGCAATGTTTAATGTTGTCTTTTATTTTTCTATCTAAAATTTGTAGTTCTACGGTGTTAATAAATATCTGTAAATGGAACCGGAGTCTCGCATTCAATCAAATGGGCGGCATAGTAGAACACTACTGCATCGACGAAGACGGACCAGTTGCAGGCCACGTGCGGTAAAGGAGAGGCCTTCATGTGAACTGTTCGTGTGAATCCAAAGGGCGACGGACAAGGCTACACAAGCAAGCATGTGAGAGTGTCTTGAAAGTAGCGCAAGTACTGCCATTATAACACACGGACATTTCATTTGTGTTTTTTCCTTAAAGCAGCAGTGGACATTCTCTTTTCCTGCAATTGATTATCTAGCAAGAAACTAAGTAAATAAGTAAATTAAGCATTCTCCCAGTTGAATATAAGATGTTGTAAGTTAATATAAAAGTATTGTTCATACAAGTGAGTTTTTATATTTAGACTGTTCCAAGAGTTTTCACACTTTGTTAATTGCCCTTTTTATTGCTTATACATTGAAGTGTGTTATTATGACACTGTAGTGTTTGGTGTACAGTATTCAAAGGTTAAGCTAAGGTATTCAAAGAGATTTATATTTACATTTCATTTCATTTTCAAACATTTCATGTTATTTCATATTTGCACACATTAGAGAACAGAATACATTTTATTCAAATTTCAATACATTTAAACCTCTGTACATTTAATATGTCACACTCAAAGGAAAGCACTTTTCCAACTGAAGAGGTCACTCTTGGAGACCATCAAAAGGATAGTGACGCAGAGCAGACTACCCTATCACAGCAAGGTGATGCTGACGAGCAAGTTGAAGACACAGCGCAGGAAACACAATCTCAGGTTGGTGCGAATGACACACAAATGCCTCCTGGAATTAGGAAATCTGGACGCACACGAAAGCTCACTGAAAAAGGAAAAGCTTTGTTAGATGACAAATGGAAGGATCTAAATGTGAGTTTTGTAAGGATGTACAGAAGATGGAAGTATCACATCAATGGCTTAAAACGGTCCATTAAGAATAATGATGCTGATGATCTGATTGATGAGATTGTAAATGCAATCAACACCATTCAAGTTGAAATGGACAATACTTACCTCAAAATAAGAGCCATTTCAAGTCCTGAACCTGACATTCGGAGAATGAATGATACATGCCAGGCATTCACTAGGATTGCAAATACAAATGTTCAACGTTTCCGCAATGGTGATGATTCAGAAATCATATCTTGGCCTGATGCTAAGTCAGTGTTTGACAGCACAGTTTCTAGTGTTTCCTCAGCTCAAACCGCTAAGTCAAAAGCTTCTTCTAAAGTATCCAGACATTCTTCTATCCTGTCCCTTAATGCAAAACAAGCGGCAGCTGAAGTTGCGGCTACGCAGGAGGTGATGAAGATAATAAATGCACAACATCAGCAGAAGGAAGAAATTCAAAGACTTGAGGTGGAAGATCAAATCTTGAAGGCTGAAAGAGAAGCTAAAGAAAGGGAAATTGAAGCAGAGAGTGCTAAAAAAAAGAGTTCAGTTCATAGCAGAAAGTGCTGATAGAAAAATGGAGGAAATGAAGTTGGAAGGGAAAAGAAGAGAAGTAGAACGGCTAGAAGAACTTAAAGGGCATGTTGCAGCTCAAGCAAGACTGCAGGTTTATTCAGAATCTGTCGATTCACCACTTACACTTAACCCTTTAAAGGATCCATTTTTTCCCTCCTATCAAGCATCAGTCTCCCAAGCTCGTCCTGCACAACAAGCCAAGCCCAGTCAAGTCCATCACTTACATGAGGTCGCAGCTACTAAAAACCCTCTCCCATATCCCTACATGTACACCTCATGTTCTGGTCCACAGCCAGCCACATTTTCTCAAGTCCCTGTAAGTCAAGTCATCACCCCAACTGCACTTCCACTCATGCAACAAGTCCCAACCACTCAAGAACCAGCCACTCAAGCCCTTTTAAACTCTCATGAAGCTTCCAATGACCTTGTGAGAACTCTTGCTGAAGCAATCACAGCTAATCGAGTTCCAATCCCAGAACCTGAAGTTTTTAAAGGAGATCCTCTCAAGTATAATGATTGGAAGCTTTCCTTCTTTACTCTGATTGATCGCAAGAACCTGCTGACTCAAGAAAAGCTTTTCTTTCTCCGTAAGTATGTTGGTGGCTCAGCCAAGAGAGCTATTGAAGGCCATTTCCTTGTAGGAACAGAAACAGCTTATCGTGCTGCCTGGGACATACTTGAAGACAGATTTGGTAATCCATTCATAGTTGCCAAATCATACCGTGACAAGATACATACATGGCATAAAATTGGCCCCAAGGACAGCGAAAATCTTCGTGAGTTTGTTGATTTCCTGAGCAGTGTGGAATCAGCTATGCCATATGTTCAAGGTCTACAAACTCTCAACGACTGTGTGGAAAACCAAAAGATTGCTGTTAAGCTTCCGGATTGGTTGAGCTCACGCTGGAACAGAGAAGCCACGATTTATCAAGATGAACACAAAATGTTCCCTGACTTCAGATACTTTGTCAGATTTCTCAGCGTGGAAGCTCGAATTGCATGCAACCCCATTACATCATTATATGCAGTGAAACAAATTGACCAAGAAAGAATAAAGCCAGCAGAACGAGAACAGTCTAAGTATCAACGAAATCAAAACATCAGTGCTAAGACTTTCACTACTAATACAAGTGAGAAGATAAGCATCACATGCATGTTTTGCAAGAAGAAAGGCCATACTCTCCATAGGTGTCTCAAGATCATGGAAAGACCAGTTGAAGAGAGAGTTAAGTTTGTGCAACTGGAGAAATTATGTTTTGGTTGTCTTAGGTTTGGCCATAACTCTAGAGCTTGTACATCCAGGAGTGTGTGTAACTTATGTGGAAAACGCCACCCCACTTGCCTACATCAAGATCGTGGGAAGAAAGACCAGGAACAAGGAGTAAGAATAAAACAAGAAAGATCAAAAGAAAACAAAGGAGACAAGAACCAACAGTCTGAATCAGTTGAAATACAGCAAGCTACCTCTAACAGAGTTGTTCAAGAGAAGAGCAGTACGCATACTTCATCTATTGTTCCAGTCTATGTCTCCACGACAACGGAACCAGACAAGGAAGTTTTAGTGTATGCTTTACTTGATAGTCAGAGCGACACAACCTTCATCCTGAAGGATGCAGCTGTAACATTGGGTGCCAAGAAAGTGCCAGTAAAACTTAAAGTGTCCACGATAACATCAAAAACAAAAATGGTGAATAGCCAAAAGGTGCAAGGACTACAGGTAAGAGGCATTAGCTCTGACACAAAAATCAAACTCCCAACAACCTATACCAGAGATTTCATACCAGCAAACAGATCCCATATACCCACAAGCATAACCGCAAAGTCATGGCCTCACTTGGAACATTTGGCAGATGAAATGTCTCCAGAGCTCGACTGTGAAGTGGGATTGTTGATTGGGTATAACTGTCCACAAGCTTTACTTCCCAGAGATGTCATCACGGGCAATGAAAACCAGCCTTATGCACAAAAGTCTGTGTTGGGTTGGAGCATTATCGGCTACAGCAGCACTGAAGTTGATTATGGTCATGAGGATGAAATCGGTGTGAGCCACCGTATCATCATAAAGAAAGTTCAGCCAGCTACCAAGCCCTCTACAGAGCTCAAGTCTGAGGTCCATTTTGTTTATAGAACTCAAGTCAAGGAAATGATCACTCCGTCAGATATACTTAAGGTCTTCGAGTCAGATTTTACTGAGAAGTTTAGTGAAGAAGTTCTAATGTCGCAAGAAGATATTAAGTTCTTGGTGAAACTGAAAGAAGGAATCAAGCAAAAGCCAAATGGGCATTACGAAATGCCATTGCCTTTCAAGGAAGAGAGGCCAAGTCTGCCAAACAACAAAGTGTGTGCAGAACATAGACTCAGATGTCTGGAAAAACGTCTTAAGAAAGATAATCAATATCACAAGGATTATGTGGCTTTTATGGAGGACATGATTGCAAGAGGTGATGCTGAAAAGGTTCCAGAGCCTGAGGTAACCAATCAGACCACGTGGTATATCCCTCACCATGGAGTTTACCACCCTCAAAAGCCAGGAAAGATTCGTGTGGTATTTGATTGCTCAGCTAAGTTTCAGAATACATCATTGAATGAACATCTACTCACCGGGCCAGACCTTACAAATACCCTTGTAGGGGTCTTGTGCCGTTTCCGCAAAGGACAAGTAGCCATCATGTGTGATGTAAAGCAGATGTTCCATCAATTTCATGTTGCACCAAGGGACCAAGACTACCTCAGATTTCTGTGGTGGGAAAGAGGCAATATGGAAGCTCCACCGTCAGTGTTCCGTATGAAGGTTCACTTGTTTGGTGCCGCATCGTCACCTGGATGCGCAAACTTTGGGCTCAAACACCTGGCTGCAGAAGGAGAAGGCAAGTTTAGTGAAGCTACAGTGAGATTTATACAGCGCAACTTTTATGTTGATGATGGATTAACAAGTTTGGACAGTGAAGAGGAAGCTATCAAGCTTGTTAGAGAGGCAAGAGACCTCTGCAACACCGGTAAACTCCGCTTACACAAATTCATTACCAACAACAAGAAGGTTCTTTCCACAATCCCAAAGCAAGATATTGCTGAAGTTTCAGCTGACCTGGACATGGCCTTGGGCGAGCAAAGGATGGAACGGGCTCTTGGGGTCCAGTGGTGCATTAGCTCAGATAAATTCCAGTTCAGAGTGAGGGTAAAGGAGCATCCTTTTACCAGAAGAGGAGTACTGTCAACAGTGGCCTCAATTTTTGATCCTCTTGGATTTGTGGCACCTATCATTTTGAAAGGTAAACAGATTCTACAAAGGATGTGCCAAGACAAGGTAGGATGGGATGAGCCACTTCCTGACGACCTCAGGCCGCGTTGGGAAGCATGGCTCCAAGACCTTCATAATCTATCTGCGGTAGAGATACCACGGCACTACATACCATTGGCAGCCAAGGAAGTTCTACAGTGTGAACTTCACCATTTTTCTGATGCTAGTGTTTCTGGCTATGGAATGTGTTCTTACCTTAGGGTTGTTTCGAAGTCTGGAGAAGTCCATTGTGCTCTTGTTATGGGGAAGGCAAGGGTTGCTCCGACGAAGGTAACAACAATCCCAAGGCTGGAACTCTCAGCTGCTGTCGTGGCCACAAGGACAGGTGCTCTGCTAAAGAGAGAAATGGAGATCGAAGATCTGCAAGAATACTTTTGGACCGACTCCAAGGTCGTGCTTGGTTACATTAACAATGATGAAAAGCGATTTCATGTATTCGTAGCCAATCGGATCCAGCAGATCAAATCGAGCACAGAACCAAGTCAGTGGCAATATGTTGCCTCAGAAAATAACCCGGCTGACCATGCCTCTCGCGGACTCATGGCAAAGGAGATTGTAGAGTCTAACTGGTTCACGGGACCTAGTTTCTTGTGGCAAAAGGAGCTCCCTAACAAAGAAAAGATTAAGGCGCAAGACCTCAATGAGGACGACCCAGAAATTAAAAGAGCACAAGTTCACACAACGAAAGCAAATGAGGTAAGGTCCCTATCAGATCGACTTCAGAAGTTTTCTGATTGGAAAAGAGTCGTAAGAGCCATAGCAAGACTTAAGCGTTTTGCAAAAGAGGTGAAAGGTCTTAAAACAAGATCCAATGAAGCTACGACACTTGACGAAAGAATGGATACTGAACAATTCATAATCCATGCAGTTCAAGAAGAGGCGTTCAGTGATGAAATCAAGGCTCTTAAACAAAAGAAAGAGGTACAAAAGAGCAAGTCAAACGAGCTGCACAAGTTGAACCCTTTCGTGGATAGTCAAGATATCCTGAGGGTGGGAGGTAGATTGACACAAGCAACACTCCACCCTCATGTCAAGCACCCAGCTATCCTCCCCAAAGGACATCATGTATCTCGATTGTTAATAAAGCACTATCATGAGAAGGTGAAGCATCAGGGTCGTGGAATGACCATCAATGAACTACGTTCCAGTGGGATTTGGATCATAGGGTGTAGTAGTGAAGTGTCATCACTCATTTTCAAGTGCATTAAATGCAGAAAGCTCAGAAGGTGTAATCAAGAACAAAAAATGGCCGATCTTCCACCAGAGAGGATAGAAGCTACCCCTCCATTTACCTATAGTGGTATGGACTGCTTCGGACCATTTTATGTTAAAGATGGAAGGAAAGAGCTGAAGAGATATGGGCTTCTATTCACCTGCATGTGTTCACGTGCCATCCACATTGAGGTATTGGATGACCTTTCCACTGATGCCTTCTTAAATGCGTTGCGCTGTTTTATTGCCATAAGAGGCAATGTAAGTCATCTACAAAGTGATCAAGGCACAAACTTTGTGGGAGCACGCAATGAATTTCAAGTATTGATGAAAGGAATGGAGCAAGAACGTGTGAAAGAGCTAGGATGCAACTTTGTCATGAACCCACCTGCTTCCAGTCACATGGGCGGCGTCTGGGAGAGGCAGATACGGACCGTGAGAAGTGTCCTCACATCCATCCTAGACCAGTCTGCTGGAAGATTAGACAGTTCTTCATTAAGAACATTCCTGTACGAAGTTGATGGCTATAGTGAATAGTCGACCATTGACCACGGAACATCTCAATGATCCATTAGGACCTGAACCCCTAACTCCAAACCACATATTGACAATGAAATCGTCAATAATCGCACCACCACCTGGTGAATTTGTAAGGGAAGATCTCTACCTTCAGAAGAGATGGAAGAGAGTACAGTTCTTGTCCAATGAATTCTGGACCAGGTGGAGAAAGGAGTATTTGCTGAATCTACAGCAGAGGAGCAAATGGAACAAGGACAGGAGAAATGCTAAAGTGAATGACATTGTCCTGTTACAAGATGATGGCACACCAAGAAATCAATGGAAGCTGGCGAAAGTAGTTGAAGTCTTCCAAGGAGCTGACGGAAGAGTCAGAAAACTCAAACTGTTACTTAGTGACACAACACTAGACCGTAAAGGCACATGCTCAAATAAGCCACTTTACTTAGAAAGGTCAGTACACAAAACAGTACTTTTGCTTGAGGCTGAATAAGTAGGTTAGCTATTCAATGCCATTGTTTTGTTTATATTTGAAGGTTTATTTGTGTATTTACATCAATGTTTTCTAAGGTTCTGTTAACAATGTAATTTATTTATTGTAAATCACACAGTGTGTGATGGTGGGAGTGTAAATGCAGCCGTTTTTTGAATTTATTTTGAAAATACGTACTTTTATTTTGACATGGTTAAAACCGGAAGTAGCGTCTGTAAACTCCGTAAGCCACTCACGGTGATCAAAGCGCACATGCAGCGGTGATCAAAGCGCACATGTAGCGGTGATGTTTCCTGCTAGTTTGTTTCTTTATGTGGTGTTTGCACGTGGTGTTTGCTACAACTGTGTGTGAGTTGAAGAATATTTTGTTTGACTGTGAAGATTGCTTCTGGGAAATGACTCTGCCGTTGGTTGAGAAGCAGGCTAAAGTGTTCTACGGTGTTAATAAATATCTGTAAATGGAACCGGAGTCTCGCATTCAATCAATGGGCGGCATACTTTTGATAAAATAAATATAATTTCACACACAAAGTGTTCAAAATGCACAAAATACGCACGTCTAATGTGTTTTAACAAGAATTTGAGTATGACAGAAAAGAAAATTAAAAACCAAAAATAATTAGAAGACTTATGGTTCTAAAAATGTGAATTGTTGTTCATCACGATTCTAAAATAAAAGTTTAAACCCTTACACTGAGTTTGCATGTTTTGATGTCCACATATTCTTGTTCAAGAAATTACAGTGGCTGTAGCATTTCTACTATAAAGAAGTGGCCAAATATTAAAGATTAAAAAACATTTGATCTGCTGTAAAGTGTGACAAAAGGCATTTGTTATAATACATTTATTGGTGATTATAGGTTGATGGATTGTTTGGTGTAAAATGTAAAAACTTGGTTGGTTTTTAAAATGAATGTATATTTGTTATCTTGCTATGAATATATAATATATATCAAAATATATCGAGCGCAGCGTTAGTTGTTTCGGATCTCTAAGGCTTTCCAGTCCCGGCTGGCATGGACCTCACTGCCGAGAGACACTCATCCTCATAACCAAGCTACAGTATAGACGTCCAACTGCCATATAGATATATGTAGATCTACATGATACCATGTTCGCTTTAAAGACATTACTAAGTGTCTTAATTGTCTATGTATTTCCAAGCTGATGGTTCCGGGCCCGGGGGTTAATGTTAAAGCTCTTGTATGTTCAGTTAATTTTGGAGCAAGAACCCCCCCATAAGGAACCATACCGCCAAAGATAATTATGTTCAATAAACTCAAGTAACTTGCCAAAGTGGTCCTGTCTGAAATATATAATATATACTGTAGCTATTTAGAGTTGTGTAAGGGGTGGGAAAAAATAACAAGCTTTTGCTTCATCCCGCTCCTTTTTGGACAATTGATTATTACACTTAGATATTGTTTTTTCCTTCTGTATGTTGTAAGATGTAACACACTTATTATATTTTTATATTTTATTGTGTTTAGTTTTTTGTTCAAAATAAAATAAATAAAGAAAGAATACATAATGTATATCCATATAACCATATGATAAGGCTACTTGTTTTTGATACTTTATTTGAACCAAATATTATTGCCTCATTTTAAAGGCTTTGGTCTTTACTTAGGTCTATTTTTATCCATAAAAATCTGTTTACACGATTAATCATCAAATTAACTTTATCCAATTACCAAAATAATCGTTAGTGATAGCCCTATTTTTGATAATGAGTTCACGAAAAAAAAAACAAAAAAAATTATTGTAAAGTCTGAAGTTCTTATGCTTTGATGCTCAACTTGTTTTAGAGAAAGAAAAGTTACTGGAAATAGGCCCGTTTTTCACAAAGCATTTATTAATTCTTTGATTAGTCAGATATGTCCAAACATATGTGGAGAAATGACATGAAGAACACATGAGAGGTGATTCTTTAATTCAATTCAAATCAAAATTTATTTTTTGGTAAGTTGCTGTGTAATAAGCGGGATAATAGCCTATGTTATCCCTATTACAAAACTGTTGTACAACACAGTTCATCATAGTATGGTGATCAATTATTTTGATCTTCTCGCTGTCCTTGTGGTTATCCTCTTACATCTGAACGAAAAAACAAACCCAGCTTAGCAGCACCTCCAACAAAGAAAGAAATAGTGTAATATGTGAAGCTGCTCTGCAGTTTGAGTGTTTTTGTTATGTTTTTTTTTTTGCGATCACATCACCTTATTCACAGCATTCCATTTGCACGTCATTGAGAGCGGTGTCATCTTTCCATCCCTGTGGCACTTCTACCCGTGTCACGATACTACAGATTCCTCTTCCCTCACACATGTAACTCCAGTCACCCCAACTGCCCCAGGATGTACCGTCACCCTCCAGATAAGAACCGTCACTACATTTGAATCTGGAGAAAATTCAGATAGGACAATATTATAAATAGGGCTGTCACTAACGATTATTTTGGTAATCGAGTAATTGGTTAATTACTTTGACAATTAATCCAAACTGCAACCTTTTTTTGGCTGGGCAGTGTATATATGACAATTGTCTGAATTGTTTGAATTTTTCAAAAAAAACTACAACATTGCTATAACATCTACAAAACTGTTCTGTGTAAAATTTTAATAGTAGGTCAATATGCAAATTCACTCTTTGCCCGTGTGTGGCACTTGTGAAAGAGCAGAATTATATATAATTTATAGTTGAAGCCAAAATGAGTCCACACTTCAGTTCTGTATACCGCACCTTCCAGTTGAGTTTACGTTCTGAGATAACACTGCCATCTAGCGGTTGGGTTTTATACAGTCTGTGGTTTAAATCAAACATAAAGACATGAATCTTGGATGCAAATAAATAAATATCGATAGTGTTTTTGAGAATCGATACAATATCGCCAAACATAATATTGCGATATTCACGTGTATCAATATTTTCTTATACCTCTACCCTCTTTTGCACCTCACTTTTAAATCACTAATTAGAAAGCAAAAGTAAAATGCCATGGCCGCACGGACATTCATAACAGTGCAGAGCAGAGCAAGCATTTTCAGTTAATGAAGTGAAAACTCTCGATGCAAGTAGACTATGAATGCGCGTGCAGATTTGACTTTCGCTTTCAAATTAGTGCCAATTCGGGGGAGAGGAAATTGCTTGAATGCTGTGTTATTGTTCTTAAAGAAAAACACAACAACATGAAAAACAATTATCCTTTGCAGGTTCCTTATTAGCACTTTGTTTGAAAAATCGTCGCAATCATCTTGTCAGTTAGCTCCTCACTCTCGTGATAAATTAAATCTGTTTTGCATAACGTGCCACGCTTGCTGTGTTCCCGCATTTACACACTATTGTGCCACGCCCTTCCGCTCTGCTGTTTTGCACGTGTAGAAGTAATGATTACGAGAAAGTTTCTAATTTTTACGAGAAATTAAGTCATTATTATGAGAAGGTTTCTCATTGTTAGGACTTGTAGAATCATATTTTTTCCCGCTTTGATCAGACAGGTCATTGGCCTGTTTGGGTTGAAAGAGAGGGGCGATGCAAATACCTGGGCTGTTCAGGCATTGTAAAAGTTCAGTGCTCAAAATGTGCTAGCTACCTTTGTTTTTCTGGAATTGCAGTTATAAGCAGGAAAAACATCACAAGTAATGTCTTCCTCTTTGATATCATATTGCGTACTATAGAGGGTTAAACAGCAAAAAAACAATACGAATTTAGTACCACCCACTTACCTGATGTTGTTTGCGGCTGTATCGTCATCAACTCCTTGGGAAGGTTCTACTCTCAGCCGGAACGCTTTTAAAAATCCAGAAGGACACCATTTGATGTTTGTCCACCGACCCCAGCTGTGGAAAAACACAGTTTTATTGATCAAATCTATTATTTTTAAGAAAATAATTTGCAATGCATAGCTTATGATCTGTGCCCATTACCTTCCTACATCTGACTGAACGGAGTAGTAGTGCTCATGTGGGTTCAATGAGCTTGATTCATTGGAGACACAGTGAAGACGAATCCCATTGAGTGCTGTGTTATCCTTCCACATACCACTCGATAAATATTCCACCTTAAAAAATGGTAAAAAAACAACAACAAAAATCTTCTATTTGAAAGAAAACCACAAGCAACCTTTTAGAGTTAACTCTAGGCCAACTTGTAACATTCATCTTCATGTTCTTTAGTATTAAGCTGAATCTTAACCAGGTGTAGTTCCCTGATATTAAATGACTAATGGCATCTCCACAGTTTATTCTCTCTGGGGTTTGAACCTTCAACACTCAGTCAGCAGTTCACATGTTTAACCACTAAGAAACCCCCATATTACTGCAACTTACCTTCAGACTAAACCCTGCGGCGTACGTTCTAGATGGACACTTTTCCGTAAACCCCCAGTAACCCCAATCCATTCCATTAGACACAGTCATGCAGTTTGGAAAGCATGGCAGCAGGGTTGATCTGGGATATCTATTGATGCTCCGCTCAAAACGTCTTCCGGGGGACTGAACACTCACATGCATCCCAATAATGGCTAGCAGTGAAAACGCAATGGAAATGAAGTGATGCATTATCACAGCACTGACCTGGTGGATTAAAAAACAAACTTACTAGTTCTGAAATTTGTTCTGATGGTTTCTACAACAAAAACCGAGCAGTTATTGAGCCATTCAAAACAAAATATTTATATGGTTTATCAATATTCCAGGCCAGCCAATCAGCAGCCAGGGATACTGAGCACACGTCAATGACCTGTGAATACACAGAAATACAAACATCTCTATGTTTAACCATTAGATTCTTATCAAATGTTTTTTGTGGAAAATGCATATTAAAGGAGATTTAGAATCTGTTGATATTTTTGATATACTGTGTCTTAATTTGGTGACCTGGATATTGATCTTTTGTTATTTATTTTTCTTTAAACAGTATAGATGATTACTTTGTGGTAATGCACCTGTTTCACATATTCCTGTTTATGAATATGAAATCCACAAAAACTTTGCATGAGCTCATTGTCCTCATGCCACCCTATAAATAATTTTCTAGATCCGCCCTTGCATAAACACACTTTTGACAAACAGCTCATACTCTTTGATCCCTATCACTGTCATTATAAAGCGCTGATGCGTCAGGATATTTATTAATATTTCTTTGATTATGTTCATCAGGAACAAGAAAGTCATATACACCTAGGATGACTTGAGGGTGAGAAAAGCTTGGGCTAATTTTCATTTGAAAGTGAACTAATCCTTTAAGGCTTTGAGTAAGAACATCATTTTAAAATGCTTATAATTTAGGTCAGACTCGACCTACTTTACCTAACCTGAGAATATAAATAATAAGGTCAAAAGTGTTATGATCAAAGAGCACACCGCAAAACAAAGATTAAAAAAATATATATACATAAACTATCAAGCAAAGGGCACATGCTTTTACTGGAAATCTGCTCAGTGTTTGTCAAAAGTGTGTTTATGCAAGGGCGGATTTAGAAAATTATTTATAGGGTGGCATGAGGACAATGTGCTCATGCAAATTTTTTGTGAATTTATGGCCTGACATACATATTCATGTGTAAAAAAAAATATCCATATTTAAACAAGTTATGAAGTCAAGTATCGAGCTTCCGTACCGTGTTCTGTATTCAATGTACGCAGAAAGTGTAAACCTCTTTCCTTTCACAAAGCTTACGCTACGTCATGCGCCTTCCCCATTAAACTTACAGAAAAAGTGTAACTGACGCGATGCATATTTACACTTTCACGGTCTGGCGGAAGCTTGATATTGGACATCATGACTTGTTTTAATATGGATATTTTTTTCCACAAATGCATCGCTTTGTTTCAGAAGGCCTTTATTAACCCCCCAGGAACCATGTGGAGCTCAGATTCATGATGGATGAAAGCTTTTTCGTCAGCTCATACTCTTTGATCCCTATCACTGTCATTATAAAGCTTGGATGCGTCAGGATATTTATTAATATTTCTTTGATTATGTTCATCAGGAACAAGAAAGTCATATACACCTAGGATGACTTGAGGGTGAGAAAAGCTTGGGCTAATTTTCATTTGAAAGTGAACTAATCCTTTAAGGCTTTGAGTAAGAACATCATTTTAAAATGCTTATAATTTAGGTCAGACTCGACCTACTTTACCTAACCTGAGAATATAAATAATAAGGTCAAAAGTGTTATGATCAAAGAGCACACCGCAAAACAAAGATTAAAAAAATATATATACATAAACTATCAAGCAAAGGGCACATGCTTTTACTGGAAATCTGCTCAGTGTTTGTCAAAAGTGTGTTTATGCAAGGGCGGATTTAGAAAATTATTTATAGGGTGGCATGAGGACAATGAGCTCATGCAAAGTTTTTGTGAATTTATGGCCTGACATACATATTCATGTGTAAAAAAAATATCCATATTTAAACAAGTTATGAAGTCAAGTATCGAGCTTCCGTACCGTGTTCTGTATTCAATGTACGCAGAAAGTGTAAACCTCTTTCCTTTCACAAAGCTTACGCTACGTCATGTGCCTTCCCCATTAAACTTACAGAAAAAGTGTAACTGACGCGATGCATATTTACACTTTCACGGTCTGGCGGAAGCTTGATATTGGACATCATGACTTGTTTTAATATGGATATTTTTTTCCACAAATGCATAGCTTTGCTTCAGAAGGCCTTTATTAACCCCCCAGGAACCATGTGGAGCTCAGATTCATGATGGATGCACTGTAAAAAATGAATGTGATTTTAACGGTAAAATATTGTAAAAAACGCTACGGGAAAAAATTGTAAATAGGTTAACAGTAAGTTCCCATATTATATACAGGGAAAAACTTTAAAAGCTCTTACCAGACATTTATGCAATTTTCACAGTAAAATGCTGTAAATTTTACAGTTTTTATAAGTAAAAAATACAAAATCAATGTATAATTTACAGTCAAAATCTGTAAACTGATATTCCCACAATTCCCTGTTTGACACTCCACATTTGAAAGTATTTTGTTTAAATATGTTTCTTAATAGTTTTTGTTATCAGTTATGTACATTAGGGTTTTATGTTACATCTTCTGTTGTTTAATGAATGTTTATTGCATTATATAAGTGTTGTGTGTTTTGCGTTTGTGTGAATGACTCTTGTACACCTCTTTATATAAGTATATACTTCAGCTCGTGGAAAAGCTACTTGTGATGAGCTCTGATTCTTCATGTGACTTTCTCTTTTACCACCTACATAAGGTGGTTGTATATGTTAAAGGTACAAAACAGATTGTAGTAGTAGTGTGCATTGTTGAATTTATTGGTTTACATTCAAATTTTGTTTGTGTTTACAAAATACAACCACAGCTGCCAAAATTATTTTGTAAAAACTACAGAATTTTTTTTACAGTGTATTTGTGGAAGAAAGTTTTTTCGTCAGCTCATACTCATTGATCCCTATCACTGTCATTATAAAGCTCTGATGCGTCAGGATATGTATTAATATTTCTTCGATCATGTTCATCAGGAACAAGAAAGTCATATACACCTAGTATGACTTTGAGGGTGAGAAAAGCTTGGGCTAATTTTCATTTGAAAGTGAACTAATCTTTTAAAACACTAAATATCTCAAAGCCTTGGTTGGCAGTTTTTGTAATCAATTAAAATTCTTTTTATTGGTTACTTTTCTTTTTATAATAAACAAAAATGTAAAGGCAAATAAAACTTTATTAAAGTATAAAATACAATAATCTCGCTTTGAATTAGCACTGGCCGGGTTTGGTGCTCAATGTCATGTTCTAGTGTCGTGGTGAGACAAATCATTGACTGGCGGTCAAACCGATATTCTCTCAATAACTGTATATCATTCATCGTCGCCAAGGGATTATTGCGATCATTAAAAACACGCCTTGGTATTTCCTCCTCTTCAATTAACACTAAATCAGCCATCGTATTTTGAGTGTCAGTTCATTTAAGGGAGCTGTTTTGGTCCCTTAAATTTATTAAGGTGAAATGGTCGCTAAGGACTTTGTAGCAACGCTTAAGGAAACGCTTAGATAATTAAGGGGAAAAAATTAATAACAGCCTTAAGTTCCTTAAGAAAACCCTTAGGGTTTTTTTCTTGCAACCCACGTTTCACTAAGGCTACCCTTAACCTTATATTTAAGGGATTTCTTAGCTTAAGGAGTTTCATGCAACTGGGCACTGGTGTCTCCAGAATGTGTCTGTGAAGTTTCAGCTCAAAATCCCCCACAGATCATTTATTATAGCTTGTCAAATTTGCCCCTATTTGGGTGTGAGCAAAAACACACAGTTTTTGTGTGTGTCCCTTTAAATGCAAATGAGCTGCAGGAAATATGTTAGTGGCATTTTTAACGTTGGTTTAATATTCTCTAAATTATTAATATTACTCGATTAATCGTCAAAATAACTTTACTCGATTACCAAAATAATCGTTAGTGACAGCTCTATGGCAGCTCTATTTTTTATGTTTAATGAGTTCACAGAAATAAATTAAATATTTATTGTAAAGTCTCTTCTTATGGTTTGATGCTCTACTTGTTTTAGACAAATGAAAGTTGCTATAATTGGCCTATTTTTCACAAAGCATTTATTCATTCTTTGATTAGTCAGTTATGTCCAAACATATGTGGAGAAGTGACATGACGAACAAATGAATGAGAAGCAAATGTGCATTTAAATGTTAAGGATTTCAATCAGGTTAGTGAGGAAAGGAAAAATCTAATATAAGAACATATTTCTGTCCTTCAAAGATGCTGCTGTAAGGCCCGCCCAAATGGCCCAACAATGGTTTCCAATAGGGCGGATGAAGGTCTCCTGCACATTCTGTCTTTTCAGCGTGGCAAAGTAGTTTAATTCCAATTAGAACCTGACCGATATTAGGAAGTAAAAAAAGTCTGATATTGATATATCGGTCGATATTTTTTTATGTATATTATAGTTTAGTACCAGTCAAAAGTCAAAGACACACTTCCCATTTGTACTGTATATTGAATACCATACATAAACAGAATATGTATATACATAAACATTTTTTGTAATGATCACTCAAATGTGGTGATCAAACACTTATACTGACGTGATAAAGATATGTAATGAAGGCAGGGTATTTAACAATTTAACAATAAACTTTATTATCCATAATAAGCCTGGCATCAGTGCACTGAACAGTAAACTTCACTTATTATAAATAACTTTACAACACAAATAGTAGGGATGAATAGTAGTGTTTTCTCAGAATGATTGACCGATTTCGATTTTTAAAAACTTTACTACAATATGATTTAAGTAACATTCTCTTTATTAACAATCTGGTTTAAAAAAGTTCCATTCCAAGTGCACCACACATGAAGTGATCAACATGGTTGCAGAAATATGCCTGAAATATGAAGGCAAATGTTGTACAAACTTATCTTAAACACATCCTATATACTCAGAAATAATATAAAATAAGAAAATGCTAAATATTTCTTAGCCAAAAAGTAATAGCAATAAGTAACACCAGTAATAGGCTATTATTAACAGCACATGCTTAGTAAAAACGGAAAACAATGGCAGCTTTCAGCCTGTCACCATCATGCAAACACTACTACTAATGTAGCAAACATAAAAATCCTACTAATGTAGCAAACGAGTATGATAAGCTCGTTGTAAGAGTAAAAGATGGGAACATGTTTATTTATTTTACAGGTGCTGGTCATATAATTAGAATATCATCAAAAAGTTGATTTATTTCACTAATTCCATTCAAAAAGTGAAACTTGTATATTATATTCATTCATTACACACAGACTGATATATTTCAAATGTTTATTTCTTTTAATTTTGATGATTATAACTGACAACTAAGGAATATTGTGAAAAGGTTCAATATTGAAGACACCTGGTGCCACACTCTAATCAGCTAATTAACTCAAAACACCTTCAAAGGCCTTTAAATGGTCTCTCAGTCTAGTTCTGTAGGCTACACAATCATGGGGAAGACTGCTGACTTGACAGTTGTCCAAAAGACGACCATTGACACCTTGCACAAGGAGGGCAAGACACAAAAGGTCGTTGCAAAAGAGGCTGGCTGTTCACAGAGCTCTGTGTCCAAGCACATTAATAGAGAGGCGAAGGGAAGGAAAAGATGTGGTAGAAAAAAGTGTACAAGCAATAGGGATAACCGCACCCTGGAGAGGATTGTGAAACAAAACCCATTCAAAAATGTGGGGGAGATTCACAAAGAGTGGACTGCAGCTGGAGTCAGTGCTTCAAGAACCACTACGCACAGATTTACGCAAGACATGGGTTTCAGCTGTCGCATTCCTTGTGTCAAGCCACTCTTGCACAACAGACAGCGTCAGAAGCGTCTCACATGGGCTAAAGACAAAAAGGACTGGACTGCTGCTGAGTGGTCCAAAGTTATGTTCTCTGATGAAAGTAAATTTTGCATTTCCTTCGGAAATCAGGGTCCCAGAGTCTGGAGGAAGAGAGGAGAGGCACACAGTCCACGTTGCTTGAGGTCCAGTGTAAAGTTTCCACAGTCAGTGATGGTTTGGGGTGCCATGTCATCTGCTGGTGTTGGTCCACTGTGTTTTCTGAGGTCCAAGGTCAACGCAGCCGTATACCAGGAAGTTTTAGAGCACTTCATGCTTCCTGCTGCTGACTAACTTTATGGAGATGCAGATTTCATTTTCCAACAGGACTTGGCACCTGCACACAGTGCCAAAGCTACCAGTACCTGGTTTAAGGACCATGGTATCCCTGTTCTTAATTGGCCAGCAAACTCGCCTGACCTTAACCCCATAGAAAATCTATGGGGTATAGTGAAGAGGAAGATGCGATATGCCAGACCCAACAATGCAGAAGAGCTGAAGGCCACTATCAGAGCAACCTGGGCTCTCATAACACCTGAGCAGTGCCACAGACTGATCGACTCCATGCCACGCCGCATTGCTGCAGTAATTCAGGCAAAAGGAGCCCCAACTAAGTATTGAGTGCTGTACATGCTCATACTTTTCATGTTCATACTTTTCAGTAGGCCAAGATTTCTAAAAATCCTTTCTTTGTATTGGTCTTAAGTAATATTCTCATTTTCTGAGATACTGAATTTGGGATTTTCCTTAGTTGTCAGTTATAATCATTAAAATTAAAACAAATAAACATTTGAAATATATCAGTCTGTGTGTAATGAATGAATATAATATACAAGTTTCACTTTTTGAATGGAATTAATGAAATAAATCAACTTTTTGATGATATTCTAATTATATGACCAGCACCTGTATAGCAGCGCGTTTCAACAGACTCAAGCCACCACCACACCACGGTCTATTGGACTGCAGAAAGATACTAACTTTTCAATCTGCTACGTTAACTAATTGTACTGACAAACTATGCTAATTTAGGATATGTGATGTGAACGATGTGATATGCACGAGTGGCATGGCTGTTTTAAGGGACGGGGCTAATGTTATTTGGGATATTGAAAAAGGAAAGTTATGGGGGGGTCATTGTTTATTAACTTTACAGTAAGTTACAGTACCGTTAAGACAACGCTTTGACTCCCGTGAAGACACCAATTGACTGCTTGCTGCTGCCCGAACAAGAGACCTCTTTACTGAAATGAAAGGGTTGGCTGGTGCCAGTAGCGAACAATGGAGTGCGCTCTGCTGGACAAACTACGTAATCACACCATTTACAACCATTTTATTTGCCTTATATGTTCTGTAAAAATAAATGTTCATGTCGGTGCATATCGGCGCCATATACACTGATGCAGATGTATCGCAACAGGCTCATATCGGCTGATAAAATCGGCAAAACGATATATCGGTCGGGCTCTAATTCCAATTAAACTGTTATCTGACTCTATTTTGTTATGACTTCGAGTTTAGGTTAAAATGCCAATTCATTATTGATAATTTATATGATCATTTAGACATGATTATTATATTTTACTCTTAGTGTTCTCATTCATTCAGTTCTCAGAGTCGCGCAGTGTCCTCAAAACGGCCGTTCATTTATTATGCGGGCCCATAATCACAAACTCGCCAGTTTTGGTCATAGACGGAGGTAATTGACTATAATGTTTAGAGGGTTGCTCCTATATGCTCACTCACTCTACGAGTATTTTATTTAGTCCCTATAGATCCGTGTACACTTGAATTAAAGCAACATTATCTCTGGTCAGAGGTCATGACCACTACTCCAAGATATAAGCTGACCAATACTTTCTCTAATAGTAGTTTTGGTTTGGTCATGCTATGGATTCCCATGTACACTTAGCTAGAGTAACATTACATTAAATAGAAGTAAGACTGTTTAAGTTGGCATGCCCCAATACTGGACTTTAGTCCGTTACTAACCTGACGCAGATTTGTGGTAACAATGAATGCAACGAAATCTACTAGAGTCAATTTCAGAGTAAGTCAGAATAAAATCAAATATAACAGTTTATTATTGTCAGGTAAATGTATCATGCCAATTACATAATCAATTTGAAGATAATAGATACAAAACATCAAATAAAAGATGCATACCTGATATTAGAAAGATAATGCTGTGTGTCTGAAGGACAGGATGAAAAGAAGCTTTCCCACAACTTCACTCTGTGGGGTGTGAAGACAAATGGCTGTATGTGTTTGTACTGTCCATATCTCAGGAGATCAAAGTATCTGAGGTTCTGTTTATCTTACAATGCTCATTTCTAGACACTGGTGTCCTGCTCAACCATATATTTAAATTTTTACATCCACATTCTGTCATTATTAACATTTTTGTAAGATTATAAGGTAAGGTAACAGGGTTGGCAGTTGTACAGTTTAATGTAGTATTCCTGTATACCTGTAGCTCAAACAGTAGAGTATGCATTTCATGGATTTGACCCCCAGGAAGTGCATTAACTGATAAGATGATTACTTTGAATGCAATGTAAGTCACTTGTATAAAAGCATCTACCAAATGCACCAACATAATGAAACATTTAATGTAAAGTGTTGTGCTAAAGAACATGAAATGACAAGGTGCTTCTTTAATGCTGGGAACAGGCGCCAGATCAGGAGTCTCCATCTAAAGCAGGAAAATGAAAACATCACTAATCTACAAGACAAGTAGCTTTGTAATAAGTGGAATGATGTGCACATTATCCCAATTACAAAACTGTTGTACGACATTTAGCTCATGTTAGCTCATCATAGTATGATAATCAATTAGCTTCTTGCTGTTCTTGTGGTCATCCTCTTACACCTAAAAGAAAAACAAACTCAGCTCAACTGCACCTCCAACGACCAAACAGTGTTTTATGTGAAGCTGCGATCACTTCACCTTAATCACAGCAGTACATTTGCACGTCATTGAGAGCAGTGTCATCTCCTATTCCCTGTGGCTCTTCTACCCGTGTCTTGATACCGCAGATTCCTCTTCCCTCACACACTCGACTCCAGTCTCCCAACGTGCCCCAGAATGCACCGCCACCCTCCAGAAGAGAACCTTCACTGCATTTGAATCTGGAGAAATTTCAGATAGGACAATATTATAATTAGGGCTGTCACTAACGATTATTTTGGTAATAGAGTAATCGGACGATTATTTTGATGATTAATCAGGAAATCAGATTTTTTTTTTTGTGAGGTATTAAAAAAAGCCCTAAGCAAACAATACCCTTTAAAATGATGTATAATAACACTGAGGCAATAATATTTGGTTCAAATAAAGTTCCAAAAGCAAGTAATCATATGGTTTTATAGAACAACACTGTTAAAATACATAATATAATATAGACAATCCACTTATGTACATTATGTATTATAACTAATTCCTGCAGTGAGCGCCAGCAGCCTGGTGATTGTTACACTTTACAGCAGATCAAATCCTTGTTTAATATTGGCCGAATGATATTTAATTTAAATGTGCACTTAATCTTTAACATTTGGCCACTTCTTTATGATAGACATGTTACAGCCACTGTAATTTCGTGAACAAGAACACGTGGACATCAAAAAATGCAAACTCAGAGCAAGGGTTTAAAACTTTTATTTTGAAAGAGCGATGAACAACAATTTGCATATTTAGAAATATATTGATGTATTC
>NC_063061.1:38949292-38999292 GCF_018812025.1 Megalobrama amblycephala
CTACCCTTCTACCCCTTCTACCCTTCTACCCTTCTACCCCTTCTACCCCTTCTACCCCTTCTACCCTTCTACCCCTTCTACCCCTTCTACCCCTTCTACCCCTTCTACCCCTTCTACCCCTTCTACCCCTTCTACCCTTCTACCCTTCTACCCCTTCTACCCCTTCTACCCCTTCTACCCCTTCTACCCCTTCTACCCCTTCTACCCCTTCTACCCCTTCTACCCCTTCTACCCCTTCTACCCCTTCTACCCCTTCTACCCTACCCCTTCTACCCCTTCTACCCTTCTACCCCTTCTACCCCTTCTACCCCTTCTACCCCTTCTACCCCTTCTACCCCTTCTACCCCTTCTACCCCTTCTACCCCTTCTACCCCTTCTACCCCTTCTACCCCTTCTACCCTACCCCTTCTACCCCTTCTACCCTTCTACCCCTTCTACCCCTCATTCTACCCTTCTAACCCTTCTACCCCTCATAAAATGTATAAATGACAACATTTACAAATGATTACATTTAAAGAGGGAAGAAAACAAAGTGCAATTACATCACAAAGACACTAGATTAGATTACATAAGAACCCAAAAAACCATGTATGGGCTTTCTGACAGAGGATGTGGAGCTGCAAACAATGGCTGATGGATTATCTCTGGTGTTTTTCACTAAGCATGATTCAGGGAGAAAAGGACAGGAAAAGATCACCAGGATGCAGACCCTCAATGGATTTGGAGGATGGACAAGTGAACAAGTTGTAGGTGACGACCCAGGCTGAGCCAATGACCCAGGATGACAGGATGAATTTGCAACCCAAGATGGAGGGAGAAAGGACAACAATAGAGCCAAAGGGGTGGACAGACAAGGCAAGGACAAGGAAGGCAAAGCCATAGGACAGGAAGTCCGTGTCACAACCAGGGAGATGGTTAGGTGCTCGAGTCAAAGCCAGGGGACTGACACACCGAGGCACAATTGGCATACAGGAAGCCCAATCTAGTTGCAGCAGTAAAACTTGAATAAATCAAAAGTGACAAATACTCAGGGAAAGAACAAAATTAATCAGATGGAAAAACAGACAAGGAAATAAATGGAGTACATATATACAGACACAGAGTCAACATAAAACAGGTGGATACAATAGGTTGCCATGTTAACATACAAGAAACTTATCGAGAACAGACACTAAGACAGGAAATTTACAGGAACTGGGACCAAAATAAAATAAAAACCTGACAATTACTTAATTTTACATAAGTCATTTTGAACATTTGAATTATGTAAAATTACAAATAATACAAAGGAGCCTATGGGCACAAGAATAAAGGTAAATAAATTAAGATGTTAGGTGGAAAAAAAGAAAAAAGGTTAACAGACTTTAAAAATTAACACTGCAACAGGACAGGGAACCTTAAAAGATACTTCAAAATGAAAGCATAAATACAAAACAAGGCCTAACAAAATATATACAAGTCAGTTTACAAATAGCCACTCTCATAGAAAGCTTTACAATATAGGAAAGAGCATACACAGCAGACAAAGACACAAATGAAGGGTATATTTAAAAAAATAAAAAAACAGGAGCATAAAGCAATCATTTTATTTTTTTTGCTGGCCTTGTTAACAAAGACAATGCAAGGCATTAACCCCAAAAAGGAGGAAAAAAAAAAAAAAGAAAAAAAAAGAGAAAATAAAAAGAAATTGGATTTATTTATAATAACTTATAATATACCTAACAGGCTAAATGAAATTACATCAGACACAAATACAAATGTGCACAGAGGTCATAAAGAATCACAAAATCTAAATAAAAAGGGCTTAGTAAGACAATCATTACTGCTAATATACAGAAGGCAGAGAATGAAAACAAGTGCATAAATATACAAAAGACAATAACAGTAAAGACAAGATGATTTATACAGTACACTTTAAAAAAAAAAAAAATGCAACAGTTAAAAATAGAAAAGGGCATAAGTCAAGTCAATGGGTACAGGGCCATAAAACATAATGGCCAATAATACAAAGAGCATAAATGAAAGTATAAAAAAATAGGCTTGGAAAAAAAAAAAGTTACAAACAAGAGCAGGGATAAATACAAAAAGGTTACTGTGACAAAGGACATACAAGTCTTAAACTGGAATACAAGAAGGTGAAGGCATAAATAAAAAATTAAAAAAACAGCAAATAAGGTGTTATACAAAGCAAATTATTTGCATACCTCCAGAAAGTAACAAAAATAGGCATTGAGGTAGTGAACATCTGCTGTGATTGCATTACGGAGGAGGAACATGGCACACTTTTACAAGTAAAATGCTCCTTCTCTGCAGTAACATTTCTTGAACAAGTGTTTTGAGGTAGGGGTGTGATTTCAGTGGCAGTCCTTAAAGCCAGTGTAAAAGCCTTAAATTTGATTGTTTAAAATGACACAACCTGATCTCATTCTGGCTCAGTTATAAAGGTGTGACTTTGGCATATTGTAGAACAGATGGGCCTCTATATTTAAGGATCATCCTCCGTGTCTTAGTTGCACAAAACTTAAACTGCATAGATTTAATGGAGTGGAATAAGGGCACGGGTGCATGAATAAGAGGGACAAAAATGAAAATGGGTACAAGTAAATTCACAATACAAATGGGACAAAAGGATTCAAACAAACCCAAAATGGCATAATACAAATGGCTCAATAGGAATAAAAAAAAGGCAATTAAATGGGCAAAAAAAAAATCATAAAAAGGAACAAAATAAATAAATAAATAAATAAATAAATAAATAAATAAATAAATAAATAAATAAATAAATAAATAAATAAATAAATAAATACTAGAACAATTGACATACAGGAATACAAGAGGCAAAAGGTAATACAAAAGTATGAATTTCATATAAAAGCTCAAATAGAAAGGGCCAGAAGAAAAAAAGAAATACGCATAAAATTTTCATAAATACAAAAAGCGAATGAAGGAATACAAAAAAGGGGCATAAAAAGTAAAAAAAAATATATATATATCATAAGCTTAAAAAGGTGCATACAGGAGGGGATAAATACAAAAATGGGTCAAATGCAAAACAGAACAAAGGCTAAAATAAAGGGAAATAAAGCCACATTGAAACTATTGTAAGAAGCACTATACAACTACAACTACTATACAATTTACTGCAGAACAAATAGGACAAATACAAATAGTATACGGGGAAAAGGGGGAACAAAGGTATGGAAGCATTATGTTCAATAAACCCAGATTAACACAATCAAGAATGTGGAGGCAAACTTAAATTACAAGAGCTTACACCCATATTAACAGAAACTTCTCTAAAGACAGAAACAACAAATGTGGACAGCCTGACACTAATAACTTAACATTGCTTCATTAGATGAACACCAATGAGCAACTTTCCCTAAAACTTTTGCATACAGATGGCTAAATACAACTCTGTTGCCTAATTTGCTAAAACCATGTTTGGGGTGGCCCTATCTGATACCTGAGCTTGGATTAGGGTTAGGGCTTGGATTTTTGGATATGAACATGGATTAACCCCATTAAAAGCTCAGTATTCAAAAAAAAAAAAAAAAAAAAAAAAAAAAAACTTTCAATCAGTTTACTAAAGAAAGTTCTCCACATATATAGCAAATGAGTAGAAGACTTAAATTATGGAGGCTTACCTAGGTTAGTTCTGAAGTGACACCAAGGAACAGGACAACAACTTGAAAAACACCAAAAAGTTGCACCGCTCACCTGAAAGACATGGTAAATTAAGTTGGTTAACTGCCGGAAACTCAAAAAGGAAATGTTGCATAAAACACTATTACCAAGTATTTGAGAAGGACACCTGCTTCATCTCTCCCAGTTTTTGGTGTCAGTGTTCTCTGGTCAAATCGTGGTCTCATTCAGGTCAAAGAAAAGTGGAGTGTAGCTACATGGGAACTCTGGAATAAGTCAGCTGTAAATATAAAATGAAAGGTTTGGGTGAGATGCAGGGAAAATAAGAAAAAAAAAATAATGGGACTACAGAATTAGTGTAGATGTTATTTGTTTACTTTAAAAATTAGGTGTCTGGTCTGCCTGCCTTGATCTCCTTAGAATATCATTATCTTTACCTCAAAAATGTACTTCAAGTTTTCAGTTCATATACTATTACACTGGAACCTAAATATAACATAGTACAAATTTGTAATCCCACACCTTCAACTTATTAGGAACATTTTAGGCCTATTTTTCGACTCTAAGACCTCATTCGATTTACAGTAGTTATACGTCGTTTAATCATTCCAAGATGCCTAGCAGGCCACATTCTCCAGTCTTGACCTTTGATCTTTAGGTCACTTAGAGTGGAATTCTCCAGCTGGATTTGGTTCATAGTATTTTATTAGCATCCTATTAAATGCAATAACTACCACAAGTCACACAACAAACAAACAAACGGATTTAGATGGTCAATAACTCAGAATAAAACCTCGCTATAGGCCTCGCCAATCACGCAATAGAACAAAGCCAATCCGGGCAGTAACTAAAAACAACGTTTTAAGCTAATTTTTTGCTACCAAATAAACAAACCGGCGATGAATTAAACAACCCGACTCCATTAGTCAAAGCAAAGCCTCACCATAGGCCACGTCCAACCCTAATTCGACATTTGCTCAATAGAACAAAGCAAATCTGGTGCCTTACTAAAAACAAATCGTTTTAAGATAATCTTTGGCAACCAAACTAACAAGCAGATTACGGCGATGAAGTAAACAACCTGACTCTAGGGACAGACTTAACACAAGTGTAGTGGATCTTGACGATATTACAGTTATTTAATCAATTTATGGGTGAAATATATGAATATAATAAATCATAAAGCCTTATGATTAATTATGATACATATATCGACCCAAGAGGGAATTATGCACATATATGTGGATCAATTACAACAAATTTTAATCAATTACGTATATGATCAGTTCTAGCTTAATAGTTGTTTAGAGAAACTATCCAAGTTTATCCAGCAAACTTAGTTTTCACAGACTATTATAAAAGGAAGGTTATTCTCTGGCCATGAAAATAAACCTCCTGTTACAGCATCAAAGTGTAAAGCAATGGTGCTGGATCGAAAAAAAAAAACGTTCAAGTGACCTGGGTTTTATGAATGAGCAGCAGAACAATCGAGCATGAATATAATGCATTTAATATACGAAATTGATAATACAAAGGTTATACGGCTAAAAATACACAGAGAATATACATATATACAGAAGCGAAAGTAAAGGCAGGAAAAGAGAGAAGACAAGTAGCAAAACTTACTAACAGTCCTTGAGAGCCAGCAGAGAAATCAGTTTCATTAAATCGTATTACATGTATCGCACCACTAATGACAGAGAAACGGTCCGTGCATTAGTTTGCGCAGAGTTTCAAAAGATACAGGTGATGATTCAGTGCTTCTGCAGTTTCGTTGGCTTCTTCCGTTTCTGCGGGAAGATTTGAACTGAGGACTTGAAAGTTTGTTTTGCTGGAGATGGTGGTCCCGATGCAGAATAGCGCGTGATGGAAGCGCGGTCGCCTGAGACGTCCGCACGAGAGGGCGATGAATGATTCAAGGACAACCGAGAGACAAAGCACAACTGTTTGTGCTTATCTTTTATGGACAAACAAGCCAACACGGCTCCTTGGTTGAAACAACCAATGGTAAGGGTGCAATGTTTGGCGGGCAAAACTTTCTTTGTCTCGTCTTGCAGCTCGATTTGCATAATTTATGATGTGTTAGATCAGGGTACATTTTTCTTCACAGTACCATTAAATATAGAACAATGCATTTTACAGTTATGTGACATACATTGTCGAATGAGGCGTAAGGAGAGCTCTGGTTACTTTCTGACAGAGTAACAAAAGTGCCAAAGTGTCCGTTTTTCCTGGACCGGCCGGAGCCGATTTAGTGATTTACATGTATAGTTCAGGAGGCTAAAAGCAGCTGTTCCAATCATCCAAGTAGTATGTGCTCTCCTGTCACCTCCACTAACCATTCATAGTCTTTCCCTTTTGCCAGGTAAATTGGGATGAGAGACTGTTACTAATTATCCAGTAATCATTAATTCTGAATTAGCCATTACCCGTTTCATTAGAGCAATCCATCCGTTCAATAAATTCCTGTTTGGGTTTGACGATAAAACTCTCTGAGTCTGGTATTCAGTTACATTACAATACAAATTACAACAAAAATTAGAAAGGGCCATAAAATTAGAGTCTATGGGGACATGGCCATAAATCATATTACAAATGAAAGGTGTATAAATGCAAGAGACAAACCATAAAAACAAACAGGAAAAGTTAAGGCTGAAATGGAAAAACAACAAAAAACAAAAGGGACAGTCAAACAAAAATGTGCATAAAGAAACCAATGCATAAATGTAAATGGACATTAAGACAGACACAAACAAGTCTTGAAGGGGAACAAGAGGTGAAGGCATAAAAACAAAAGCAGCAAAAAGACAAATTAATTTCATGAGTATGGTGTTAAAGCAAATTACTTATACAGCATTTAAGTACAAATAAAAATGGCATTAAGGTCGTCAAGATTTGCAGTTGTCAAAACAACAGAAGAGGATAACATGATAATGCAAAAGACAGTTTTTATAAGCAGTTCAAGACAGCTGAGATACAAGCAGGTGAGTGGGTAATTCATATAATAACATACTTAACTGAAGGAGCAAGAGTCTTTATGTTTTGCAGGTTCTGGCTGGCGTGACTGAAGGACAGGCTGACAACAGGCATAACACAGGTAAGAATCCAAGGTGAGTAGATGGGCAAGTCCTTCTGTGTGAAACAACGTAGGTAAGCAGTTCTTGGGCAAAGAATATATAACAGTCCCAGTGGTGATGAGACCAGACAATGAAGGAGTGTTTGGCACTTGCTTAAATAGGGAAACTGATGAGGTTGATGGCAAACAGGTGTGAAGATTGAGTTGAGTGTGCAGGTGATGGGCAGGGAGGATTATGGGAAATGTAGTGTGTTGTGGTGACAGGCATGGTGAATGGACATTGTGACAGTAGTGACTTCATTGCAGAGAAGGAATGTAGCACACTTGTACAAGTACATGCTCCCTCTGTTACATCTGAACAACTGTACTGAGATAGAGGGTGCTGTTCCAGTGGCTGTCCTGAAAGCCAGTGTCAAAGCTTTTAAATTTAATCACTGAGCCAGTGGAATAGGAACAAGAGGTGACAGGTTGAGTTGTTACTTTAGCTGATTGAGCGTGATCACATCTGTTTTCCAATGTCTCAGTTACACTGGCTGGAAGGCCAGTCAAAAAAACAAACAAAAAAAAAGCAAGCAAACAAACCATTAACTGCTTGTTAAGATTGGTTTAATAGATAAACACACAAGTGATCAACCTTCCCTCAAACTTAGTGTGCGTGTTGTAAAATACATCTTTGCTGCCAAATTTTGGGTAACTCCTCTGATATCTGAGCTTGTGGTTTTGGATATGCACCTGCAGGCGATTGAATCTACACCGTTCTTCTCCTCACCACGTAATATCCCTGACATGGGTTGATAAGAGGCTGCATTGCAGAATAGCCATATTCTCCAAAGGTGTTGAGTAACATGGCTCAACCCAATAAAGAGATAAATAGGAACAAATGGATACCTGGAGTCAATTTCAAAAGGTTTACCAAAAACTCCACATTCCCAAAGCTCAAAAAGCAAATGAGGGCAGAAGAGCTTAATTCTGGAGGCTTATAGATGAGTGCTGAAGTTGTAAATGACTACAAGTGAGGCCATCAAAGAACAGGACAAAAGCAATACGTCCAACTGGTCAAAGAAGCTGACCAACGTGGTACATGTGAAGTTGATGACATTCAAGGAGATGTTGCGTAGAATATATTTACAGGTATTTTAGAAGGAAACCTGTTCAATCTCCCTTCCCAGTTTATGGTGAGGGGCTGCGAGAAACTGAACTTCTACTAGGGGTCAGTTTGTCCTGTGGTCAAATCCTGCAGTCTTGGTCTGTGTAGTTGTCCTTGTTCGGAGAGCTAACTTGTGAAGACCCCAGAGTCTACCAGCACATCACAACAGACTAGACTAGACCACATAAAAGACTTCAAACAAGTAAATAAAGTAAAAAAAAAAAAAAAAAAAGTATAAATGCAGCTAATATAAAGTGTCAACACTGCAACCAAAAACTACAACAAGGAAACTATCTTGCATCAGTGTAGACAGACAGTGGTTCAAACAATAGAGACATCTGGAAAAAGGAGTAAATACAAAAGGTGCATAAAGCCAGAAGTAGCCAAGTTAACAACACTAATAAAGTTATACACTGAAGTTATACAAGTTATACATTAATAATTTGCTTCAAAAGGACACATGTACAAGATCGAGGGTCATAAATGAAAGAGACAGTGACAAATGAGAGGAGCAAAAAAGCATCAGTATAAGAATCAAATAGATATGGCAAAGACATAAAAAGGAACAAAATGAAAGACATAAGAGCAAAAGTCATTAAATGAAAGCATAAATTCACAAAAGCTTACATACAAATGATCATATAGGTCTTATATAGAGCAAAAGCATAAATACAACAAGGAATTCATAGAGGAATAAAGAAATGTTGAAATATAAAGAGGCATTAAAAAGCCTATAAAAATGTACATAAATACAAAGAAGCACAAAAGGCTTAAATGCAAAGTGTCACAAAAGAAAAAGCACTCTAGTATATAATGGACAAAGCTGCTTTGAAATGATTGTGAAAAACGATGTTCCAATAAATTTGACTGACAAATACAAATGGGGTAAAAGGCATGAATAAGCAATATGAAGTAAAATAAATAGAGCTATGAGAGTATTAAAACAACATGAATAAACGCAAAAGGGGAATATAACTAATGTAATGTTGTCACTAGGCTCCCCCCGTTAAGCCTTCACAGCAATCTCACTCACCTGAATCACCTGCACCCATTTCCAACCAGTCCCTGCTATCAGCTCAGTGTGTACAAAAAGATAAATAAAAATCATGTTTATAGACGACCCTATTCTACTCACCTCACCAAGATCCTTGTGATAATCTGTGATTCTCCCTGTGCGCTTCAAAGATCTCATGAATCCTTTCTGACAATCCCTGTGTAAGACATCAGGAACATCAGGAAAATCAGGCCCTTTCTAACAGAACATGCAACACAACTTCTGGTCCAGGCCCTGGTCATTTCTAGGCTTGATTACTGCAATGCTCTTCTGGCTGGACTGCCATCATGCACAATCAAGCCTCTACAAATGATTCAGAACGCAGCAGCACGTCTCGTCTTCAACGAGCCCAAAAGAGCCCACGTCACGCCTCTCTTCATCTCTCTTCACTGGCTACCACTTGCTGCTTGCATCAAATTCAAGGCGCTGACGCTTGCTTACAGATCCACCACAGGCTCAGCACCCTCCTACTTCCACTCACTCTTACGAGTCTACACTCCTACCAGAAACCTGCGCTCATTAAAGGAGCGAAGGCTTGTGGTACCATCACAGAGAGGCACAAAATCACTTTCCAGAACGTTCTCGTTCACTGTTCCTTGCTGGTGGAACGACCTTCCTGCCTCCATCCGGAATGCGGAATCCCTGGCAATATTCAAAAGACAGCTGAAAACCCATCTCTTTCGTGAGCACTTAACCTCATCTTAAAAAAAAAAAAAAAAAAAAAAACTTCTTATTCCTATCCTTTCACTTCCTCTAATCCCTCTCTATTGTATTTTAGGATAATCTGAGCACTGCCTATAACTTGTATTATGAGCACTTCTTGTCTATTTGCCTCGTCATGACGACTCGCTTGTTGTATTCCTCACTTGTAAGTCGCTTTGGATAAAAGCGTCTGCCAAATGAATAAATGTAAATGTAAATGTAAGACTTCCTTGGAAATCTCTTGTGTCCGTCTACCAACCTGGAATACTCACTTGTAATGGACAATGATGTGTATGCTCCACTGCTCTGTTTCCAACACCATCTCTAACCTGATAAATAACAAGAGATTAAAGTTGTTCAAAGATCCATCTCCTGCAAACTAAATAGTCTGCATTACTTGTAATATCTGTGTCCACTTCACAAACCAGTCAAATCTGCTGTAATTCACTAACAAAACCTGTCTTTGAGTCAGGTATCCCTGGACAGTAACAAATGATGACTAACAAAATTTAACACTTTAACACTAATTTTTACACTGCAGAAATGTGGAGACCCTTTGTAAACACTAGAACAGCTTCAATGGTAATTAAATAAAACATGATTTCACTGATCGCCAGTGTTTATCAGCAGGTTTGGGCCCATCTGATATCTGTGCCTCTGGTTGTGGATATGCACCTGCAGGTGACTGACTCTACCCTGTTCTAAGTAATATTAAAAATGATTGAGTCCTTCAATAAGACACAATATTAACATTAACATGAAAGACTACTGGTGTTGGTGGATCCAAATGGTCAATATTAATATTCATGCATTTTATTAATATTTATGTTAATCATTTATGGCTTATTATTAGGGTTTCAAAGGGGCGGAAAGTTTCCGGTAAATTTCCACGGGAACTTAACCGGGGAATTTTGGAAATATTCCAATTTGGAAACTTAACAAGAATTTACGGGAATTTATGGGAATTATTTATGGGAATTAATTGGATATTTTGGGAAATGTATATAAATGTATAATATTTATATTATATAAAATGTATCATATACAAACATAAATATAAACATTTTATTTGGTCATAACATGAAATTTCTTTTTCGCATTCAATTAATCCTAATTTAGTAAATATGTAAAATAAATATTTTTATTGCAGCAGTTGTTATGTGTTATTTATTTCAGTGTCACATGATCCTTCAGAAATCAGTCTAATATGCTGATTTGATACTCAGTTACTGTCAATGTTGGAAACAGTTGCGCTGCTTAATATTTTTTGGGACCTTTAATACTTTTTTTTTTTTTTTTTAGGATTCATTGATGAATAAAAAGTTAAAAAGAACAGCATTTTCACAAAATTTTGACTGGTAGTGTATATTGTTACAAAATATTTCTATTTTAAATAAATGCTGTTCTTTACATTTTTATTCATCAAAGAATCCTGAAAAAAGTATCACAGGTTATAAAAAATATTAAGCAGCGCAACTGTTTCCAACATTGATAACTGAGCATCAAATCATCATATCAGAATGATTTCTGAAGGATCATGTGACACTGAAGACTGGAGAAATGATGCTGAAAATTCAGCTTTGCATCACAGAAATAAATTATATTTTAATGTACATTAAAATAGAAAACCATTATTTTAAATTGTAGTTATATTTCACAATATTACTGTTTTTTTCTGTATTTTTAATAGCCCTGCAGTAAGTGTCAGGTTAAAAATTCAACTGAAATTGCATGAAATCTGGTTGTTTTAACTAAAATTATGCTGCAAGATGTTTTTTTCAACTACAGTTAAGTACCCTGTTATAGGCTAACCTGCAATTTTGCAAATTCCCTGTTTATTTCCATTAATTCCCGTTAATTCCCATATATTCCTGTTAATTCCCATGGAAAGTTTCCAGCTTTGAAAATTCCCAGAATTTTGCAACCCTACTTTATGATTTATCAAATTTACTTTTGATTTCATATATTCATGTACTCCTACTTTATATATAAATTCTCATCATATTTTCAAGTATTTACACCCTTATGGTCATTATTCTTTGATACTTAAGAGTATGTATGCTTGTTATGTTCAATTGTTCTTCAAAGAGTTCCAGTGTGACAGGTCAGGTCGACACGATTGCGGTCAGATATTGGACGCCTGCCAAGTACTGCAGAAGTGATGTTTTCAGAATCAGCTGCTCATTTTGAATCTGATCAAAACATGTCTGTTATTAATTCTGCTGACATTTGATAGTGTAAGATTTGCAAAATTTTCTAAGGGGGGGTCAAAACAAGCCTTATATCTATTTTTGGCATATGACCAGTTAAGATATAATGGGTAAAACCATTTAAGCTTTTAGAACAAAAATATAAGTTTGAGTGGGTTGGGAATTTCCCTATATACCCAGATTTATAATATGGACTGAGTTGTTGATAGTTTAGTGTTTTTTTCCTTCCTTGGCTCTCCTTGGCTTCTGTTTCTGCAAATGTCTTAATTATTCTTTTTGATGTTATTTTACCTTTTGGTTTTATTAAATATTTTCATTATCGATTAAAGCTTGCGTGTGAGTCTAAATTTAATTGTAATTTTTAATTGAAAATTATTTTTTCTTCGTCATCTACTGCCTGGATCCCTTTTCCCAAGTTTCTGCATCAACTACCAATTTCATTGTGGAAGAAGCAACCCAAAGGTGCCAGAATACCGTGTTTGGAGGAGCAAGGCTGAATGTCCAGAGGACAGAAACCATGCTCGGCTGTGTTTTTGATTCTGTCACGTGACAGAATCAAAGCAGCGTCTCCTTTGGACTACGATTCCCAGCGTTCATAGCGCATCAGAACACGGAAGCGCCGCTGTGGTTGATCGTGAAAGAGCTGCTGCTGTTGAAAATGTGGTAAAACATCTACAAAAACATTACAATTTACACATCTAATCTAAATTTCTTTTTTTTTAATGTCGACCCGTCTCATCTCTGTCATTTCCTGTACTTGAGTCCGTCTCGTTTGTTTTGTTGACATGTTAGCTCGTGCTGTCGCGTTAGGGTTTATTATTGTACAGAAAACAAACACTTAAAATGAATAACTTGGGTCTTTAATACGGAATATTCACTGATATTACTCATACAATAAAAACTGCGTAAAATGGCTTATTGATTGACAACACGCAGTGTCTTTGACGATGAGCTCGTTAAATATGTATATCTGTTTATAGTGTTATTTCTTGAAGGGATAAAGTGTAATTGTCATATCTGATCAAATCCCAGCTTTCAAAAGGCAGCATTAATTCTTTATTGTGCTTAAACGTTTCTAACAGTAATTTTCATGAGCAGTGATCGTCATCTGAAAATGTTTATGATCTTTTTGAGTGTTTCTCAGTATAAAGAATAACTGCTCTGTGACTGGGGAATAAAAATGATGTGTGTGTGTGTGTGTGTGTGTGTGTGTGTGTGTGTGTGTGTGTGTGTGTGTACACAAAGACTCCATTATGAAGAGTTCTGCCCATTCACAGACAGTAAACGCATGTCTGTATGTACAGGTGTTGGCGTGTGTGAGAAAGACATGGTGCCTGAACATGGGAAGCAGCAGAAACGCTCGTCGCAGCCGTCTAATCCTGAGGGCGACGTGGACGGATCGTTCGTGTTTGAAGCCCAAGAGGCCTGGAAGGACTTCCACAACTCGCTCCGACAGTTTTACGAGAACGGAGAACTGTGTGACGTCACTCTGAAGGTGTCTGAACAGCGCTGTGCTCCGTGTCTGCAGTGATGTCAGAATGATCTCATCCTAAATTTCTCTCTTTTCTTTTTCACTGAAGGTTGGAAACAGACTCATACCATGTCACAAGCTAGTTCTGGCCTGCGTCGTTCCTTATTTCCGTGCCATGTTCCTCTCAGACATGGCCGAGGCCAAACAGGACCTGATTGAGATACGCGATTTCGACGCTGACGCCATCCAGGACCTGGTGGGTTTCGCCTACTCCTCTCGACTGACTCTGACGGTGGATAACGTCCAGCCGTTGCTGTACGCGGCGTGTATCCTGCAGGTGGAGCTGATCGCCCGTGCCTGCTGCGAGTACATGAAGGCTCATTTCCACCCCTCCAACTGTCTGGCCGTCCGCACGTTCGCGGAGAGTCACAACAGGGTGGACCTGATGGACATGGCCGACCGTTACGCCTGTGAGCATTTCAGCGAAGTGGTGGAGTGTGAGGACTTCATCTGCGTTTCACCACAGCACCTGAAAACCCTGCTGGCCTCCAGTGACCTCAACATTCAGTCTGAGTCTCAAGTGTACAACGCTGCAGTCAAATGGCTGAAAGCAAATCTGAAACACCACGACGTCTGGCTGGATCAGATCATGTCTCAGGTTAGCCGCTCAGAGCTGTGATAGATTTAGTTGGTTGGTTGGTTGGGGATAGACTTGTGACGATAATGCGATATATCGCGATAATGAATATGCATGATATTATTATCGTGGGCATTTCAAAATACCGTAAATAATAATTTATTACCAATTATTAAAATTTTTATAATGCATTTAAGAATACTTTCCCCATCAACCGTATAAAATGCACACACCGCTGTATTCTGTAAACAAGCCCAGCATGCACGAGAAGCACATGGCGGAAAGGAGACGCGCTGAATGAAAGTGCACGATCACTCTCTGACAGCAGAGGGCGCTGATGGAACAGCAGAAATGCAGCGGTTACCCCGGAAACCCCGCAAACAAAGCAGCTGCGCTAGTGAAGTTTTTAAAATGCCTCAAACAGCCATTCATTTTTTTGTAATCTCAGTGTTGTTCATCACAGCACCAAATACTTAAAGACTTAATAGGCTATTTATTTTAAAACTTAAACATTTTTATATTTTAATCTGAACTACAACATGCCCTAATGATTAGAAATGTTCTGATTATTTGTTATTGTTCAGTAAAACTTTGAGACATACGGCTTCATTAGTTAACATGTTAATTTATTATTACCAAACTGACCATGAAAAATACTTATAAAGCATTAATTATTCTTAGTTAATGTTAATTTCTTAGTTACTGTTTAATAACATTACTAAAATCAAAAGAACTTATTTAATGGACCTGAGATAAAACTAACAATGATCAGTTGTATTTCTTAACACTAACAAAAAATAATACTTTCTGTAACAAATGTAGCTGTTGCTCAATCTTAGTTAATGCATTAATGAGATCTTATTGTAAAGTGTTTCCTGTTGTTCTTTATAGCCTAATTCTTTTGCACTTTAATCTGTTTGAAAATTTTACTTTATATATTTTTTGTGTATTGAATTATTGTATTTAAACATTTGTTATAAGAAAAAGAGTTCTTCAACCTGTTATACCATGACAAATTTTTTTTTTTTTTTTTTGCAGCTTATTTCAATATCGTGATAATACCGTACATCGTGATAAAAGCTTCAGTGATTAATCGCAATATGAAAATTTGATACCGTCACATGCCTAGTTAGGTTAGGGATCATGTTTTACAAGGTCTTTTCAATAAATAAGGTAACTTGATCTCTAACGTGAGGACGTTTACCTGCTGAAGGTCCTGCTTCCATGCAAAACCACCAGATCCCAAAAACACATTGGCCATGAAGTCCAACAAAAGTGCCAGTACGGCTGGATCCGTGGAAACATGCCGTGTGATCCGGTTACCTTGTGTCGTATTTCAGAAACTGATTTGTTCTTAGCCTGATGGAAGCGTTCTGATGGGCTTTTCTCTCACAGGTGCGTCTTCCTCTGCTGCCGGTGGACTTCCTCACAGCCACTGTTGCCAAAGAGGAAATAATCAAGGCCAATCTGAACTGCAGAGATCTTTTGGATGAGGCTCGCAACTATCATTTGCACCTTAGTAACAAGAGCGTTCCTGACTTTGAGTATTCTGTCCGCACGACACCCCGCAAACACACCGCTGGTCAGGACATTCAGCCCTTTTCACACTTGTGCAGTTACTCTTTTCTGTCTTTTAACATTTTAACCTCCCAGATCCTGCTGTACGCATTCTTTAACTGAGACTTTTCCGCTTGAACTTTGACAGGTGTGTTGTTCTGTGTTGGGGGACGGGGCGGTTCCGGTGACCCGTTCCGCAGTATCGAGTGTTACTCCATCAGTAAAAACAGCTGGTTCTTCGGGCCTGAAATGAACAGCAGACGGAGACACGTGGGAGTGATCTCAGTGACGGGTGAGAAAGAGAGATGAGAAGCAGTGATTTAAAAACTTTGAAAATGACTCAAAGATGAAAATATTCTATTTATTGTTAAGAGACACTTTCACTTAAAATGTCCTTTTTCAGGTTGCCTTTAGATTTGAAGGTTTAGACATCAGCGTAGAGGCAATATGAACTAGGGCTGTGCAATTGCAATATCTTAATCGTTATTGAGTATGTTGCAAACGCATCAGCGTAACAGTGAAAATGGCATGCTTCGCAGCATGTACAGCAGAGGTCCTAGTACTGAGCCTTGTGGTTCTCCACACTGAACTTGTGATCAACTGCTTACAACAAATGACACAAACCTATGAAGAAAACTCCACATTCATCCATTTACAGGGAAAGTTTATGCTGTTGGCGGCCATGACGGCAATGAGCACCTCGGGAACATGGAGATGTTTGATCCACACACCAACAAGTGGATGATGAAAGCGTCCATGAACACAAAACGGTATGACAAACTGACCTAACGTTCTGCTCTAATACTATTCATCAGATGTATAGTTTTAATTCTCATGGTGTTAATCTGTACATATGCGTTATCCACCCGACCAGCAAAAGAAAGATATTGTAAGTATTGAAACAGCTGACAGAACGACGAACGAGAGAAAATGCTGTTTTGTCTTTGGTCAGGAGGGGGATTGCGCTGGCCGCTCTCGGCGGTCCCATCTACGCCATCGGCGGTCTGGATGATAACTCCTGCTTCAGTGATGTGGAGCGCTATGACATCGAGTCGGACCGCTGGAGCGCCGTCGCCCCCATGAACACGCCCCGAGGAGGCGTCGGGTCTGTGGCGCTCGGGGTACGAAGGCCACAACAAGAGAAGTTCATTATGAGTTATGATTGTACAGAGGTGTTAAAATGTCCAAAAACCACTAGAACAGTGGTGTATATGTTGTTGACTTGTGTACGTACATGATCCTAAATGTTTCTAACAATGTTTAAATCCAGAGAAATCAGCAATTTTAACTCGTGTCAATGCGTCGCATGTCAGTGATGTCATATCTGCGTCACCCCTGATTTCTTTGTCGAAAACATGGGAACACCAAATCCGCTTTAAAGTATTATGAGTTTTACTAGGACCTGTTTCCACCTGGTATTAAGATGCGTCTTGGTCGATCGGATCACAAGTGGATGACATTAAATCCAGGTGTAAACGGCGTGTAGACGTTCATGTGGTCCGATGCGTTAGAATAGCCACTAACTCTCCAAATACTGGCCTAACGTGTAAACATTATGGGAAGCGCTCTAGCCATACTGGACTTTAAACTTTGTCAGCTGAAGACCCAAGTTTGGTTTTGGAGACAAAAAAAAGTACCAAGCACAATGTTCCATCGTCTCCGGGTTGCGTTCATATTGTAAAGTGCACAAGCTTCTTTTGTCCATTACATCAAAACATCTGAAAAAACCCACACATTTACCCACCTATAGACCCTCCCCTGGAAGAAATCAGGACAGGAGTGGTTAAAAGTGGACAAAAAACACCAGGTGGAAACAGGAATGTCTCCCCTCGTGTGATCCGATCGGCCAAAATGCATCTTCTCCACCATACAATATATTTTAAAATGAACTGCATGCCATTTAGCAACATAAGACATCCAGCTTTTATTAATGACAATCTCATTTCGATCAATGCAGTGTTCAACAAGTGTCTCATAGCGCAGCCGTCGAACTACCGCACAGAGTAACGTTAGAACTTTCAACACACTCAAATGTATTAATATGAGTGTTTTAACCAAGTAAAACAGCGTTGTTACCCCACAGTCACATGACTTATGACTGCGGCACATAAGCATAATAAAAGCTGCCGCACTCTCGATGCGACTCCAGGCCGGTGTTTTGAGCAGGTGTCTCTCACTCTCAGACGCTCCCACAGCTCTCGCCCCGCCCTGCTTCAAACTACAGTAGCATTAATAAATCTTCCATGAACATCCATGAACAAGATTTCTGCCCGAGTCCCATAACATTGCTTTCCATCGGCTGTGGAGGAGACAATTCCCATGATTCCATTCACGCATCATTAAAGTATATGCCTTTGTTTTGAATAAGCGACCTCTAGTGGTGAAACTTACATACTGTGCCTTTTAAAGGGTTAGTTCGCCCAAAAATTAAATTTCTGTCATTAATTACATGTCGATTCACAACCGTAAGACCTTCGTTTTTTTTTCATCTTTAAATTAAGATAATTTTGATGAAATCTGAGAGGTTTCTGATCTCCCTGTACACAGCAATGTCATAACAAATTTCAAGGCACAGAAAGGTACTAAAGACATCATTAAAACAGTCATGTGACTGCAGTGGTTCAACTTGATGTTATGAATTATATTAAAAATAACGATTTTATTCAAAATTTTCTTCTCTGACGCTGTTGACGTAGGAAAAACAGTGCAGCGCTTCCAGGTTCTACGTCAGAGCGGCGGCTCAGTATTGGTCAGTGATGCTGACGCAGGAGTTGCAGGTTTGAACCCACTGATGTGTCATTTGTTGATTCGATCAGGGTTATGTGTACGCGGTCGGGGGAAATGACGGCGTCGCATCGCTGTCCAGCGTGGAGCGGTTCGACCCTCATCTAAACAAATGGACAGATGTGCGAGAAATGGGGCAGCGGCGCGCTGGAAACGGTGTCAGTGAGCTCAACGGATGCCTCTACGTTGTTGGTAAAGATCAGAATCTGTATTTGACCTTCTCAATTTAGACCTGAACAGATTTCTGACGGATCGTCGTGTTTGTCTGAAGGTGGTTTTGACGATAATTCTCCGCTGAGCTCAGTCGAGCGCTTCGACCCCAGGATGAACCGCTGGGAGTATGTGGCAGAGCTGACCACACCGAGGGGCGGAGTCGGCGTTGCCACGGTGATGGGGCGTGTCTTTGCGGTAGGAGGGCACAATGGAAACATCTACCTGAACACGGTGGAGGCCTTCGAGCCCCGGATGAACCGGTGAGATATATAAAGATTCTGCAGAAGATGGTTGTGATTTGAGTCAGGTGGGATCAGCTGTTTGTGTGTGTTTTTGCTCAGGTGGGAGCTGGTCGGCTCCGTGTCTCACTGTCGGGCCGGTGCGGGAGTCGCAGTCTGTTCCACTCACATCAGTCAGATTCGGGACGTCGGCCAGGGCTCCAGTAACGTCGCCGACTGCATGTAGCCACACCCTCATAGTGTGACACACTCCAAACGCCCTCGTTCAGCTTTACCGTTCTGGTTTCATGACAAGAGACGTCGTGTTTTTGCTTTGATTTAGTGTCGTCAGTGGAAAGTGTTTTTCCTTCTTTTCTCCAGCGCTGAGATCATGTGATCACTGTATCTGATGTTTGTGCTGATTTCTGCTGCAGTATTTTCTCTCTTCTTAGACATTAAGAAATCTTCAGTAAACTAGACGACAGTGTTCAGACATCAGAACTGAGGTTCAGTCCTCTGAATATCCGTGACGTGAATTCAGCGAACGGCAGTTTTGCGCTTCCTCGTGTGTTTGAAAGGCAGAATGACATCAGATGCTTGTAAATGCACAAGTTTAAAAGTCTCTTTTGTGACTTCAGGACCCAAAGAACGATCAAAAAGAGATTGTTCTGTAGCGCGTGCGTACAATCACAGACACGATCAGGACGAAATGAGAGATCCGTGACGCTCGTCTGAACCCTGAATAAGATCCAGACCGGGCTCAGGTTTAGGTTTGTGTCAAACAGTTATTCGCGATAAAGACTTGAGCTTTTCACTGCCAAACGTGAAGCTGGACGGAAAGCCGAGAAGCTCAGAGATGCGTTTATATGTTACCGTTGTGTATTACAAATGTAAAGCTTTTTTCTGGCTCGCCGTTATACATGATTTAGTTCGGCGTGAAAGCAATGTTTGCATTTGAAGCAGATCAGTTATACAGTGAAGACACACGTTGAGGTTTTTATATATGTAGAAATGTTTTGTTTTTGTGACGAGTCTTATTTGAAAATGATTTATAAATGAAATATGAAATATTTATTTTGTCTAATGCACCCCCCACCCCTTAGATTTGAGATTTGAGTTCATGTTTTCTTTCAGGACTTGTTGTTTGGACGCTGATGTGTCCAGTGGCATAAACATCTGATTATATTTAAGAACTGCTGTTAGAATGTTGATATTGTTGAAATGTTTTACATTATACTGGTGTCACAGATGTTTAACATGTGTAACTGTAACAAATATAATATTCATACAGTGGTGTATGTAACATCTGTGCAGCTCCACAGGACAGAAGAACAGCGTTTCTGTACCTGCTGATTAAATGCAGTGTATTTGATTGATATTTATCTGTCTGAAGCATGACACTTTATAGCATATTCACCCATGATATCGTTTTGCTCAATATCATTTATTTATTTCATTCAGTTTTCCCTTTGTGACTTTCTTTTGTTTTTGTAACAATGAAGTAAAACAGAAAACCAAAGTCTCCTTTTCTGTTTTCTCTGTTTTGTCAAAAGTGGATTCGTATCAAAGTTTCATGAGATTTCTGTTTTGTTTGAATGTGAATATAATACACTGAAGTGTTTATGTCACTCTAACACTTTAGCAACACTAAACAGATTATCTAACATCAAAAACAATGTGCGCAGTTTAATGGACAGTGTTGAGTAATTTGCATTTTAGTTTTGTATTTGCTGCTCTTTATTGTTTTCTGACAATTTCACAGCTATAAAAAGGTTAAAGAGTAACAAAAAGGTAAAAGATTTTATTCAATGTATATTGTCCTAAAATATGTGCTGTTGTAAGGGTTATGAAAGAACCTCTTTGGACTTTGTCTTCTTTTAAAAATAATCAAATTTCAAAGGAACAGAATTAACCAATGTGCGCAGCTTCATCAAAACTTAGTTGTGGTACTGATGTAACCATATTAAGAGACTTTAGTTTGTTTTTCTACATCTGGATCCAGTTCTGTCATTAGAATGATCATTTATCCATTGGGATCTGAATTTAAGGTTCAAACATCAGTGCAGTAATTCCTGACCAAAACGTCAGTCTTTTCCTCCATTGGTGCTTGTAAAAACAATAAACTGCAAATAACAATTTAAACAATTTAACGGTTTTGTTGAGATGTTTCTCCAGGTCCAGCTGAGGATGATGGTCAGTCCTATAGAGGTTAGATTCTCAGACACTAGATTTCACCAATTCTGACATGGACAATAGGTCTCCTTTGGGTTCCAGTTCCTCTCCTCTTATTTCAATGGAGTGTCTGTGTTAAAACAAATATCTGATATCACAACCATGTTGATGCTCAGTTCCAGCTGCATCATGTGATGCTCTCAGACCATCCGTTTACCGACCAGAGCCATCGAGACGGAAAGCCAGAGATTTTATGATAAAGTTAAATCTCCTTCTCTCTCTAAATGACCACTTTTGACCTCAAAAATAAATCTTTTTAAATACATTGATATAAGACGTACAGACTGAAATGTTTTTGGTAGAAATTCACTATGTTTTATTCTAAACATGCTTTTGTAAATGGAAAATTAAATCCTCTTCACTTTTGCCCAGTAAATTTATTCAGCTGTTTAGTGTTAAAGGAAGACAGGTTTAAGTGCGTCGATTCAGTTTGGGGGTCATATAGAAGATAACGACATGTCATGTGTTTTTGAGTTTGATGTCAAATTAATATGTTGGACTTTAACATGCGGCATCAGATGACCATGTATGTTTTACAGTTTAATCTTTGGACTCTGATGAAGGTGAAAAGAACCTTCAGTGTGTGATGATGTGCAGACGTCCAGAGAACAGGCGTGTGGACGTACAGAGAGAATGAGAGGAAAATTATACTGTTTCAACTTACAGGTTTAAACAGATTCCTAACTAGAATGTTTTTGTTTGTCTTCATCCTCGTTGGACTCATCCATTCTGGTAAGTAGTAAATTTAATACAATAACCAATTTGTGGGATGGCAAAAGCTTCATTCTTTGTTAATCATGACTGAGAATCAACTGCTCTGTAATTCAGTGTTCAGAAGATGTAAGAACATCTGCAAAATATTTCCACTAGTTCTTCAGAAACACAATCTGAAATCGTGTTTAACATTATGGCTAAACCCTATAACGAAACAAACAAGTAATTAACATGAGATGAATCTGCATGCGGCTCTTTCCATGAATAGGCTTCAAAATATGGTCTGAAAAAAATTCACAAAATTCAGTTTTCAGTAAAAGGTAAGTTGAAACAGGTGCTTAAACTTCTGACAATGTTTTATATATATATATATATATATATATATATATATATATATATATATATATATATATATATATATATATATATATACTTTATTATGTCTTTTAATTCAAGCATATTTAATACAATTATACCAATAAACATCTGCTTTAAAGACGTATTTTTTACCATTAGTTATTCCTCATTTTTCATTCTACTTTCTCTTCCTTTCACTTTTTATTTTTCTTTCATGATAATACCCATCACCAACACAAAAAAATAAAATAAAATAAATAATAATTAGAGACATAGCCAATACATACATAATTAAGCACTTTTACATATAGAAAAAAAACAAGAAATACACACACACACAAATAAAAAATTAGACATTCACATAACCATTTCTAAATCTTATAATGACACCTAATTCCTAATAAGTAATTCAAATAGTATTATATAAACATAAGTTAATAATAATATTAAATAAGTAAATAAAAAAAAGAAATAATAATAATAACATTAATAGTAATAAGTAAGTTAAAAGGGAGGCAGAATTATACAAGAATGTAATTAAAACATGCATTCCTTTATTTTTTATGATATATAATTAATTTTAAAGGTGTCTAAATCTTTTCAAAAAGTATACTTTTGCTCTTAATTTCATATGTCATCCAACTTCTGACAAACATCAAACCAAATATTTTAGATGTTTTAGCCTCACTTTTTAAAACCTATGTAACATTTACCAATAAATTTTAAATAATAATTTAACAAAATAAAGTAGCATGAAATAATGCTGGTAGTGCCCCATATTTGTGCTCCATGTCTTTACTGCTGTTTTTTTTTTTTTTTTCTCCTCAGGGTCATCTGACTTTGTACAATTCACAGTACAATAAATTATGACTCTTTTCTACAGTTGATTTGAATCATGTGATTATGACACTTACATATTGACCATTTCAGTAAAACATTAGCAGTGACACTCATGTTTTAACATCTTAGTCATGGGACTTTTTATGATGGAAAATTTGACCATTATAATTTTCAAGCAGAAATTTAACCCTAACCCTGACAATTTGCCTTAGAGGAACTGTTCGATGAAGTTATTACCCAAGTTCAGTCTCTTTTACATGACTGTCCTCATGATGTTTCTGATTAACACATTGTTTTCTCCAAGGCTTCAGTCAGTGTGAGGAGGGCTGGCGGCCATACGAGGAGAAATGTTACTTCTTCTCCTCGGACATGAAGACGTGGCACGACGCGCTGGAGGACTGTGTCAGCAAGGGAAGTAATCTGATGAGCATCAAGGACATCCACGAGCGGGTGAGACACACACAGCAGTAACAATGAGAAACAGATGACATTAACAAATGCATTCGAGACGTCACCCTTCTGTTCTGTTCAGACGTGGGTCCGGACGCAGATCGGAACCTCCATCTTCTGGATCGGACTGAATGACGTGGCGTCAGAGGGAAACTGGGAATGGAGTGATGGGAGTGTTTTCTACCCCTACCTGTCGTAAGTCAGACATTCACTCTCACAACCGATTTCTTCATTGTGTAGCTCTGCATTGTGAAAATGAAAAGCTGCTGCTGTTGACAGTTTTCAGAGTTTTTGCAGGAACGCATGGTTTCTATTTTGAGAAACAGATGCAGAAGTTTCCCACACTGATCACTAAAATGATCCCTCAAATATCTTTACAGTAACAGGCCTATCTATAGTGTATTATCTGAAGTTCTGTGTAAGGAGTTTGGGATTGAAGAATTCCCATCCCCATGACAGAAAAACACTTGTGTGAATTGCAGGTATTGGAAGGAGGGTCAGCCGGACAACTGGGGAGATAATGAGGATTGTGGGCAGGTTCAGGGCGCCAGTGACGGCAGATGGAATGATGAAACCTGCACAGCCAGACGCCAGTATATCTGTAAACGACTAAACCGTACGTATGATGCATCACACATAAGGTTAGAGAGTCAGACTGGTAACCCGAAGGTTGCAGGTTCGATTCTCAATACTGGCAGGAAATGACTGAGGTGCCCTAGAGCAAGACACCAAACCTGGGTGTGTTCACTATTCATTACTACTCCAAGTGCAGAGGAAGTGCATGGGTTACCATACTTGGCCTTCACATGTCACTTTAACATACAGAGAGAGTTTATATGTCTGTGTCTTTCTCCAGCTAACCCTACTCCGCTCTGTGACACGGAGAACGGCTGGCAGCCCTACGGCTCAAACTGCTACAAACGAAGGGCGGGCGCTCGGAAGAGCTGGGCGGCGGCTCGCAGCGACTGTGTCAGAGAGGGCGGAGACTTGGTGTCCATCACATCTTCTGAGGAGGAGCAGTACGTCACCAGCCGTCTGGACGCGTCCGCCTTTGACCTCTGGATCGGGTTTTCCACAATGGTGAGAATCATCAGTTAGATCTTCACTGGACCGCTCAAGCATGATGAAATTTGTTGTATAATTGGTTGATAAACAACAAACTTTATTTTTTATTTAGTTTTTATCTCTTAAAACAAGACTGCCAGGGCAATCACCTCCCTTCTTTTCACAGAAATGCACAACTTTATCCTGTCAAATTCAACCAAATGCCACGACTTTTACCTGGTCTGATGCAAGTACTTCCACATACGTAAACTGGCCGGAGGGACAACCTGATCTCACGTAAGACAACTGTTAAACTAGTTAGTTTTATCAGTGTGTTTCTCACCGTCTGAAGAGTCTATAATGAAATAAAGTGTTTCAGTGTCGACCTGTGTGATGATAACTGAAACTGTCACTGTTGGATCTAGTGACAAAGCCAACGGCGTGTGCACTGCTATGATAAAAGAAGCAACAGAGGATTATGGGAAATGGAGAACACACGTCTGCCGTCATGAGCGACCTTACATGTGCAAGAGAGCTTTGAATAGTAAGATCCAGAGTTGTTTTGTCCCTCTGTGTTTGTGCGCTGAGATAAAGTATTTCGCATGATTCTGTCATTGATGTTACAAATGAATTTAGTCATTATAAATGTGCCTCAAACTCTTTTGGGATCAGAGATATGCTCTTATGTTTCTGTCACTCCAGCCATTTGTCCTTCCGGATGGTTGAGTTTCTCAGGAAGCTGTTACTGGTTGGTCAGTAACCAGAATCTCTTGACCAGCTGGTATCTGGCTCAGACCAAGTGCTTTGACATGGGCGCAAACCTCCTGACCATCAAAAAGTGAGAATACTGACTGAAGTTTAAGGGAGATTCGTTTGGATTGTAAAGGCTCACATACATTGTTTGTTTTCATCTCTAGTGAAGCGGAGCAGTTCTTCATTAACGCACAGTTGCCTGATTTTCACCAGGTGGATATTCCTGATCTGTGGATTGGCATTTCAGGTGAGTGATTCATACAATAGAGGATTTTACCCTAAACACTATCAGCTCCCACTGGAGAAAGACTTCAGTTCAAGTTTTTACTGTCCCTCCTGGGGTTTCAGAATGAGTTTTAGCCAAACATCTGTCCTTGAAGACAATAAAGATGGTCTCTGATCAGAAAGTACTATGATCTGCATCAGTTATCTGTACGTGAACAATCTTGGTGCTGTCTTTCTGATTCATAACACCATCAGATAAGGACCAAGATGGGACGTTTAGGTGGGTGGACAAAACTGCAGTTGAGTTTTCAAACTGGAGCCCAAATTTCCCTCAGAATACAGCAAACCAGTGGGACTGTGGCCAGATTTACACCGGTAAGATTATTGGTTGTCGGGAAGACACTCAATGTCACAATATTAGCTTCAAAAGATTTTGAGCTGAATCTGTTTTTATTTCTGGTATTAGGAAATTATGCTGGAAAGTGGGAAAGTACCAACTGCTTTAAAAATCTTGGATACATCTGCAAGATGCCAGGAGGACAGAATGTGAAGCCCACGTCAGCTCCAGGTGAAGTCCCACACTGAATGTACCGGCTGGTGTTTGGCTTTATGGTCAGGGGTGCAAAACACAGTTCCTGGAGGGCCTGCAGAGTTAGTTCCAGCCCTGCTCCAACACACAGACCTGTAGTTTTCAAATAACACACACTAGAAGATTTTCAAAACTCAACCGATTTGAAAACTGTGGGAGACCACAGACACAATGACAGTTTCAACCAATTTCAACCAAAAACACACTAGATGATTCGACCAGACTGTGAGACCACACACCTGTTTATTGCAGGAACGATTTCACACTGAGACAAGATCTCACAGAGACTCACGAGATCAAACGTGACGTCTTTTTCAAACATAGTCCTTAAAAAAAGATTTTTTGCCATGCCGTCGTTTTACGCCGGACTGCTTCACAAACGAGGCTCAATTCAACACAAAAGATGAACATGACGGCACATGCTAGTGGATGAGTTGAATCAACTCCACAGCAACTACATAAATTTATCCACTAACCATTCAGAAATGTCCAGTTTCATTCTAAAAGTTGTAACTTCTTCCTGAGTCTCTCCATCAGTGTCGACTCCGGTTTGAACAATGTAAGGCTGAACACCGTTACTGACAATCCTCATTTTGGCTGCGTGAGATTCTCCAGCTTTGTTGTTGTTGAGCTGTTAAAGCTCCGCCCTCTTCTGGAAAGCGGAGCTCATTTGCATTTAAAGGGACACACACAAAAACGGCGTGTTTTTGCTCACACCCAAATAGGGGCAAATTTGACAAGCTATAATAAATGATCTATGGGGTATTTTGAGCTCAAACTTCACACACACATTCTGGGGACACCAGAGACTTATATTACATCTTGTGAAAGGGCATAGTAGGTCCCCTTTAAATAATAATAATAATAATAATTTGTTACATTTATATAGTGCTTTTCTGGGTACTCAAAACGCTTTTACATATAGTAGGGGGAATCTCCTCAACCACCACCAATGTGCAGCATCCACCTGGATGATGCAACGGCAGCCATATTGCGCCAGAACGCCCACCACACACCAGCTTATTGGTGGAGAGGAGTGATGAAGCCAATCAGTGTAATGAGATGATTATGAGGCCATGGTGGACAAAGGCCAATGGGCAAATCTGGCCAGGATGTCGGGGTTACACCCCTACTCTTTTCGAAGGACATCCTGGGATTTTTAACGACCACAGAGAGTCAGGACCTCGGTTTAACGTCTCATCCGAAGGACGGTGCTTTTTGACAGTATAGTGTCCCCATCACTATACTGGGGTGTTAGGACCCACACAGACCACAGGGTGAGCGCCCCCTGCTGGCCTCACTAACACCTCTTCCAGCAGCAACCTAGTTTTCCCAGGAGGTCTCCCATCCATTGTACTAACCAGGCTCAGCCCTGCTTAGCTTCAGTGGGCAACTAATCTTGGGCTACAGGGTGATATGACTGCTGGCAATAATAATCGTAATGACACCACACAATAAAGCAGTGGTTCCCAAACCTGTCCCCTGCACATTTTGTATGTCTCCCTCATCTATCACACCTGATTCAATTCATGTGCTCATTAATAGCGACAGCAAGACCTGAAATAGGTGTGTCAGATGAGGGCGACATACAGTACAATGTGTGCAGGGCTGGGGGTTGTCCAGGACAGGTTTGGGAACCACTGCAATAGAGGATTTTTTGGACAAAAAATGGTTTGTGACAAGCCTCGAATCAGGCTGCATCCGCAACCCCACGTAACTATCGTTCACCCCTGGATTTGGAGATTTTGCATTTTCAGACTGCCTGCTTTTTCTTTCTTTTTTTTTTTTTTTTTTGCATTGAATGTGAAAGCAGTTCAATAAACATAACAGTTGAGTTAGTGTCAGTGTTGTGTTTTTACTTTGATACATGTGAAGCTGGAGGTTCAATGAATGTTTTTCTGCAGATTCACACTGTGATGAAGGATATCTGCTCTTCGGTGAACACTGCTATCACTTTGAGTCCGAATCAGTCAAGACCTGGCAGGATGCAGAAAGCTACTGTGTGGCTCAAAATGGACACCTGGTCAGCATCCACAACCAGGAGACAATCAGTTTTCTGACAGGTGCGACGGCAGACAGAATGACTTCTATCCTAGAGATTCTCCAACAAAGAGTTTTACTCCTGGATCATTTTGCTCACAAAAGCTCACCGTAATGACGTTTTGTTTCTCACAGCTCACATGAGCAGATCTTCCTGGGTGGGTCTCAATGACATCGACAGAGAGGGAACATTTGTGTGGACAGACGGAACTCAAGCTGTAAGTTATCAGACCTTAAACTTCATCAAATGAACCGATACATCTGACTGCACAAAGTGAGAAAGCTTCTGGTGCATACGCATACCTGAGAAATGCTGAGAAACTATTTCGAGTTCAATCCTCACCCTGTAGAAAGAGCAATGATTCTGGATCAGCTTTATTTTGAGTGTATGTGTTTCTCTGAAGGACTTCCTGCCGTGGGAGACGAACCAGCCTGATAACTGGCAGAATAATGAAGACTGTGTTCACATCCGAGGGACTGAGCACCAAGATACAGGGAAAATCAACGACCTGCCCTGCACAGCCACTTACCCTTTCATTTGCCAGAAAGGTGGGAACTTTTCCTGTTTGATTTTATTGTTTACACATATATTGTTCAATGCATTGTTTTAGTGAGTTACACTAGCCTTTCGTTAATCTACTTTATACCTATCATGTTCTTCAAATCCATTCAGTTCCATGAAGTTGTGATTCTGAAATATTGATTTATTTTATTATTAATTATTTTTCAGCAAAAGGTCAAGGGCCACCCGCTCCCCCAACAACTGGTCCAGGTACAGATTATACATACATATATACACATCCTGAAAATGTTAACCCCTTAGTATATGCGTATTCATCTTTATGATTTTAGAAATCCAGAAAAATGTAAATCTAATAACAACAGGAAAAATTAATCAAAAATCATGTGTACAGACAGTAAGATTTCCTTCTTCCATTGAAGCTCAAAATGCTCTTTAGATGATGTCTGATCCCGCTGGAGAACATGATCCTCAGTTTAAGTTCATGTTGCTCCAGATGCACAGCAAACACTGAGACATTCTTACATTCATGTTTGTTTCAGATTTACTTATGGTACATTTCTGTCTCTTCGCATTCGACTGTAAAGGGTACGTTTATACTGAAAATGGAAAACTTTTTCCTTTGCATTTTTCACGTAAGGACAATCGCCATTATCAAATTGATCCTCATTCACATGGATCCACGAAAACAAATAAAAGTGCTGTATTCTGCTGCCAGGCCAGTAGATGGCAATGTCACTTTGTAAAGAAAAACCATGCGCCTGCAGACTGAACACGTATACTCATGTGCGCGACATTACCGTTTTCACAAATGTGCGTTTGTGTAGTTTACACAGAGACGACAACAGTAAACTTCACTTGGAAACCCGTTTTTAAAAGTTTGTGCTTTCAGGCCCCCAGAACGCCATTATTGTGTAAATGAAAGGCCAAAACGCATAAAAAGTTTCACGTTTTTAGTTGAAAATGGAGTCAAGTAAATGACCCCTTAGTGTCCAATTATTCCACTCTTGAACTTCTTATTTCCTTTACTGCTTCTGTCAGGCTGGAATGAGAAGTGCGGCTCCTGGGTCGCCGACCCGTTCAATGATTACTGTTACCTGTTTACGACTCTGTCCATGAGAAAGTGGGCTGATGCCCGTGCAGATTGTGTGAATCAGGGTGGAGATCTGATCAGCATCACCGAGCCGTTTGAACAGGGCTTCATCCAAGGTTAGTTTTGAACACAGACATGCCAGTTACATTTGGAGTTTCTGAATGGACTTTTCCAGATCCTTTTACACTCATTTCTGACATTCACTCATCTTCAGCTCAGATCCAGGCGGTTCCCACAGGAGTTTCCCTGTGGATGGGGGCTCATGACTCCATCACCGAGGGCGGCTGGACGTGGACAGATGGTTCTCCCTTCCGCTACATAAACTGGGCTGCAGGTGATGCTTTACGATGAGATGATGAAGCATCTTTTAAACTTTTTTTTCTTCATTTATCCAATTTCAAGTTAAATGGAGAAGATAATCTGCACGTTTAATTGACTGTTAAAGGAAACCCTGATGATTATTACGGTGAAGACTGCCTGTCCATTCTGATCAACTCTGGAGCGTGGAATGACGATAACTGTGAGAATAACAGAGGATATATCTGCAAGCGTCGTGGTGCGTTCTGCTGCCCCATTCATACCTACAGAAATGAGATGTAATGAAGTATTGATAGAGTTTAGAAAACATGTCTTCTCTCTTTTCAGGGAATACACCCGAGCCTCCTCCGCCACATGATGGTATGTTTGGCTTCTGTTTATTATGTAACGTGCAACTCTAGAGCCTTTCTGAGTTTCTGCTTGTCTTCTTCTCTAGGTTTCTACACCACATACGCCTGTCAGGACTCCAGCTTGGTCCTTCACTGCCCCCAGAACAGCGTCATCAACATCCAGTCGGCTTTTTACGGACGCCGCAGTGACAAGATCTGCCCATATGGAGACGGAGCCTCTGGTAACTCACAGCACTAAGAGTGTAAATGAGTAGGTTTCAATTGTTCGTACAGGATTTCTGACGTACTGGTGATCTTTCAGGTGTGTGCACTGTTGAGGGAACGCTGGCTTTGGCCAGGAAAAACTGTGATAACAGAGAGTTCTGTTTCCTGTTCGCACACGCTGAGACTGACCCCTGCCCGACCGTCTCCAAATACCTGGAGGTGGTTTTCAGCTGTGAGCAGAACGGTGAGAGAGGACCTGAATATGAATGAAAGAAATGTTGTAAATGCTTGAAGTCACTGTCTGAACATCATCCCAATTAAAAAGAGGTTTAGATGAAGAAGGAGAAAAAAACTTGAAAAAACTTCTAATGCAGTAGTAAATGTTGCAGTAGATGATCTTGATGATTCTGTGTTTCCAGTGTGTTTGAGAGGCTTGGGTGTGGAGGATGGAAATGTCACTAATTCAATGCTCTCGGCATCATCATCTCTCAGTGGAAATGGGCCGGATAAAGGTCGCCTGAATGGGAACTCATGCTGGATGCCCTCTGCTTCCGGTCAGTCTCCTGAATCACCCATAGTAAGGTTTTAGATATAAGTCCTTCACATCTCCTCCCTGACGTTCCAACTCACACTGTGTGTTTCAGCAAACTCCTGGATTCAGGTGAATGTGGGACAGCTGAAGAAGATCACCGGGGTGGTCATTCAGGGCTGCCCGTCAACAGAGCACTGGGTTACTATGTTTAAGATCCAGACCAGCACAGATGGCCTGAACTGGAATGACTACAGCAGTGACGGAGGGGTAAAAACACACATGCTCATAGTTGTTCTGAGGAGCATCTATGCATCTATCTGAAAAGATCAGACATGATGAGTTCATGCGATGCTGATGGTGATTCTGTCACAGGAGTATCCGGGTTCTGTGGACAAGACGACTCCAGAGACACGCTTGTTGGGGACGCCGATCTCCGCACAGTACGTCCGGGTTCTGCCGCTGCAGTGGAATGGTCAAGTGGGATTGCGTCTGGACATTCTGGGCTGCGTACCGGACTGTGAGTTCAACAGAAGCGATGAATTTGTTGTTGTGGCTCTTTTAAACTGAAATAGAACTATAATTCAGTGTGTATTAAAACAGTCTTTTCCCTCTTTTTTGGGTTGTTGCCGTTTCTTCAGATGCTGTTTCTTGCAGTGCAAAACCCAACCTGGACCACTCCATAGACAGAATGACGTAATTATTCAGTCTTTGAATGTCTGAAACACTGCACATCTGGTGTCTCCATTACTGAACACACCTGATTTAAATAATCAGCATAACGCTGGACATACAGTGCTGTGGAGTCGCAACCAATCATCTAAATCCTTTATAGTGCATGATGTAGAACAACTGTTATAGATTTACGTTTTACTTTGAATCACATTTAAACAGTGTTGGAGAAAGTTAATGCTCACATTTAGTCAAGAACTACAGTAACCATCATGTTCACACACAACGCCTCTACACTTAAGATTCTCTCAACATGGAGCTCCTGTCAGTCAATACATGGGAAAACAAAGTAACTTGTGTTACTTATTTGAAAAAGTAACTCAGATATTTTGTTGCAAATTTAAAAGTAATGCGTTACTTTACAAGTTACTTGAAATAAGTCATCTGATTATATAACTCAAGTTACCTGTAATGCGTTACCTCCAACACTGCATTCAAAAGCATTTCTCTTTGTGTTCTTGTTGGTTTCAGGGTTCACTGCCCTGCGGGTTGTGCCAGGGAGGCGTATTCTGTGTACGGGACAGATATGTATCGCGGGGTATGAGTATGATAAATTATATCCTGACCCCCCGATTCTAGTGTAAGTGAACCAAACGCTTCAGTTGAGCATTTTTCTCATGATTCAGGACTCTAATATCTGTGCGGCTGCGATCCACGCCGGAGTGGTTTTGAATGACATCGGAGGAGACTGTACTCTGCTCAAAGCTGACGGTCAGAACTTCTACAGTGGATCCACCAGGAACGGCATCGTCTCCAGACAGTAAGTGTCTTCAGTCTTCTCTGGAATACCTGCGGACGAGTCAGATATAGAGTGAAATGTGCTGTGTATTTGTGTCTCAGGTTCGATGGGCTCTACTCTGTGTCCTACCAATTTACTGATGGAGGTGAGACAAAGTCTTCTAACTAACCACAACATTATTCACTATTGCAAAGCTCTGAATGGTGTGTCTCTTTCAGAGTTGAGGTGTTCTGGTCCAGACTGGTACGAGTTTGGAGAGTTCTGCTACAAGCCATTCGAAGAGAAGACAACGTGGCATAATGCGCGGACGGCCTGCAGGAAGCTGGGAGCAGATCTGGCGTCGATCATGTCCATGACGGAGCAGAGCTGGCTGGAAAGCTACCTGTACCTGGGTATGTGTATTTATTAGGGTACAAATAAACACACCGATTATGACTGAAATCACAGCTAGACCCTCTTTAGCTTCAGTATTAGTAAAGAGACGCTGCCAGGTAGAATAAATTCACACACAATCACTCTCTCACTTATGCATTCATATAAATGTAATCTTTACTGTGCTACTTCATCTGTATCTGATTTAGAATGAGCAGAATTATGTGAGAATTATAACGTCCCAAAGACAAAAGAACTGATAAAAATTAGATGTTATGTGGGACAATAGCCTAGTGAGCAGCACTGTCGTATGTCAGAGCTGTGCACAAAACAACCTGTGTTCGAGTTTCAGCTCGAGGTTCAGGCTTATTTGTTCATTAATCAGTAACTAGTCGATGGCGACTCGACTTTCATCACATAATAGACTTTCAACCCCTAGTGTCAGGTGTAGTCACCTGTGAGTGTGTGTTTGTGTTGATTTCCACTTTGTCCCGTAAAACAGCCACCAGTGACGTGTGGATCGGTCTGAATGATCTGGGCTTCTCGGGTTTGTTCTCGTGGTCAGATCATCATGAGGTCACGTTCACACACTGGGCACCCGGAGAACCCAACAACCACCTGGGCTTCGATGAGGACTGTGTGGAGATGTACCATGAGGTACTGCACTCCATTTACTGACAAACAGACATCTAGAATTAAACACAGGAGCATGAATGTCATCGTAATGCTTTGCGCCTTAGACGGGCCGATGGAATGACGTCACCTGCACGGAGTTGAATACCTACATCTGTAAAATGCCCAAAGGTCACTATCCTCTGCCCTCCGTCCAGCCCACCATCTACGGCTGTCCTCAGGTCAGTCCTGCGCTCTCATGGAGGCACAGCTGTGACTCTGAAACTGTCCGGCTGATCATGTGTCTGTTCTGCAGGGCTGGGATGTCTTTGAATATTCGTGCTATTGGTTTGAAGAAGCTGCTAGAAGCCGCGAGGAAGCCAAAGCGTTCTGTGAGAGTCGAAACAGCACTCTGCTGCATATCATGGACCTGTGAGTGTGTATTCGTATCCACTTTGTGAAATACTTCTGTACTAGTAAAGCTGTTGTAACTGGTTCTGTTGCCTTCTGCAGGTATGAACAGGCTCATTTCACAGCTCTGATGGGCCGATACTCTGGTGACTGGTGGATCGGGCTGCGGGCGAGAGGTGGCGTGGCGGGAGTCGACTATTACTGGGACAACGATGCTTTAATAACCTACACCAACTGGGGCCGCAACGAGCCGAGTAATTCAGCTCAGCCTTTCTGTCCTATACGTTACACCTAACGTTCAAGACAAATGACATCATCGTTCATAAACCAATCAGATTTCATTGTCATCTCTAGATAACCATGCTGGATCATGTGTCACTATGACGACGTCCCCGCTGGCAGGATTCTGGAATAACAAACAGTGTGAAGAATCATTTCCATTTGTGTGTGAAGCTCCACGTAATGGCATCACTCCGCCGACGCCAGTTCCGACTCTGCCGCCAGTGACGGGATGTGAGAGCGGCTGGGGCGGACAGCCTCACTTCAGAAACTGCTACAGGGTGATTAAGTTTTGTCTTTTAAAGAATGCGGTTCAGAAATGCAAGGAAATGGAAAAGAAATGGAGTTCATATAATCCATTAAATGGCCATTTGCATCGCATGATGTTTCAGAGAGCTGCTGACCGCAGAATGCCCAGAATGAGCTGTTTTCATTAGTGCATGTAAAGCCCTGTGTATACTTCGTTTTTTTATGCGTACGCTGGTGTATGCGCACAGTCGAATGCATAGCCTTGGAAAGTATATTTCATTTCACTCGTATGCGTACACAGGTGTTTGAAGCATGCACAGTTTGGACAATCTCTCACCACAAGTTACTACCCATGTAAACATCTTTGTATTCTTTCATGATAGAGTTGTACAAATGAGGGCACTTTCTAACCTCTTCACACAATCTCTTGTTTATGTAGACCTCCATCGGCGCTGTAGCTTGCATGCGTTCCGGTCTGTTCTGTTTATGCAGGTTTTCTTTGATTACCTTGTGAATTGACGCTCCCAGGGCAAGGTTGCCACCCTGTGGGTGAACTAATTACTGCAAAATAAATTTAATGCTCGAACAAAGTTACAAAAATCAGACGGTGCACGTACTATTCTGATGACGAAATTCACGTCCCGCGCACTGTACGCTGACCCTTGCGTACACGGAAACAGTGAACTATACTTTGGGCTTTATTGTTGTTGATTGTTCCGTGTTTTAAATGTCTTCTTGTTGATCTATTTGTGTTTGTGATTCTGCAGTTGTTCACAGTGGACTTTTCCCAGAAGAAGAGCTGGCAGGGGGCGAGAGACGACTGTCTGGCCCGCGGCGCCGATCTGGTCAGCATCCACAATCCCGAGGAGGAAATTTTCCTGACCGGCTATTCGAAGGGAAAGACCAAGTGGATTGGACTGAGCGTCAACCCGGTGGAAGGAGGTTTGTTTGCTTCCTGGTGATTAGGTCAGGTAAATAATTCTGAGTTTGACCTGTGTCTGACTGTTCTTCTCTAAGGTTACCACTGGAGCGACGGGACGCCTGTCAGTCACACAAACTGGGGCCACGGCGAACCCAATGATCACAATGGGCGAGAAAACTGTGTGGAGATGGTGACCACCGACAATGGGACGTCCTATTGGAACGACCTGAATTGTGACGCCCACCAGGACTGGATCTGCATGATTGCTAAAGGAAAGAAGCCAATTATTCCACCGGAGCCTCCGTCCCCTGCTCCAGGTAACTCTGGAAGCTCTTTTGACCAATGAAACTCTTTGTGTGCTCCATTTCTGTGGTCGGAGTTCATGTTTGAAAATATTTTAGGAAATTCAAAGCTATTACTTTAAAAAAAGAACATGTGCATGTGGGTCTGTGTTGTAATAAAGGCATTTGTTATATGTTCTTTCAGCTCCAGAGTGTGGATCGAACCCAGGCTGGAGGAAGAACAATGGGATCTGTTATTACTATAATGACACGGATATCGTGGACTTTCACATGGCCCTTGTGAGATGTTATGAAGAAAAAGCTCAGCTGGTGTCTATTGCTGATGAAGCCGAGCAGTCTTACGTGGTCAGCCTGGTATGGCTCCAGTGTTTTCTGTTGTTTTTGAATGTTTGATCAATAATGCTCAACTGCACTAACCATTCTGAGTTTTCTTCTCTGTCTCTCTATTTGTTAGCAGCAATTCTCCACAAATGACATTAAAAATGAGTAAAATCTGTCAAAACATTAGTGAGATGTGGATCTGATTTGATGTTGTTGTTTTCAGGTGGGTACCGGTCAGGTGGCAGCAGCCTGGATTGGCATGAGAATGTTCGGGGTTGCGGGTGGAGAGTATTTGTAAGCCTTAAACATTTGAGTATTATTAGTGCTTCCACAGGTGTGTCTTTTACATATTCTTGGGCATGACGGTCAGTTGTTTCTCTGTGCAGGTGGATAGATCTGTCTCCGGTGACGTACGTGCACTGGGGTCCCGGAGAACCTAATGATGCCAACGGAGAAGAGCAGTGTGTCCAGATGAACAGACATCCAGGTGCCGCTCATGCACAAACATTTATTTATGCTAATGTATCTTTAATGTACCTTTCTGAAATCAGTACAAGAACCACAGCGTGATCAAGAAGAAAAATAATACAGTCCAAATGAAGTTTCAGTGCGATGGTTGAAAAACTGCCCAGCACGTTGGGCAAACATTTAACCCAACCGCTGGGTTTGTCCATTTTCAACCCAAGCATTTTTTAGAGTGCAGCTATATATTTATCGTATTTTAACACATATGATGTTCTTGGGCTTAATGTGAACGGTTTTGTTTTCTCAATAGGTTCATGGAACGATGCGAACTGTGGTCGTGCCAGTGCTGGATATGTGTGTAAGAAATATCCAGGAAATGACCACACGCCTCCGCCTCCAACGGCATCATGGGACGGAAACTGTCCAGAGGGTACAGCTGATATAAAGCAACATACATGAATCACGGACCGGCATTTAGTCATTGTTGATTAATGAGCACTAGTGCTCCAGTCCAGGGTAATCTCGTGATGGTTCAGTGATTTTTTTTCATCTTAGGATGGATGAAATTCCGCAACAAATGCTACATATTCAAAGGAAACCACTACCATCAGTCTGAGATCAAGACCAACTGGACCTCTGCACGAGACTGGTGCCGACAGCAGGGAGGAGATCTCGCCGTCATCGATGATCAGAACGAAAACGGTACTTCATGAGATCTTATGATAATCTACGGTATATGATCTCTTGTTGATATGATTTCACTTGTAAAAAGAGCTTTAAGTTGAGCCCTATAATGAAATTCCTCTGTTTATTAAGATAGCTTGGTGCTAACTTTCTCAAAACCTTCAGGAAACGCAAATCCAGTTCATGTTCAAATTTCTCTCCAGATTTTGTGGCCAGTTATCTAAGGGATCTGGTTGTGCCGGTTTGGATCGGTTTATCCGATACGCTGCATGAAGGGAAGTTTGCGTGGAGTGATGGAGTTAGTCCGGTCTTATACACAAACTGGGCCGATAAGGAGCCAAACAACGCTGATGGCCAGGTGAGAAATGACAGTTTTGTTGTAGATCCATATGGGGAACCAGGATGTGCAAAACTGAACAACTGGATTCTTTCAATTCACGAGTTGGAATATGAATCAAATTTGACGAATCTCACAAGACGTTGAATTGGAATTTGAATTGAAAAGACAGGAAGTGGAATTTATTTCTCCATCTCTGTTTGCCTGTCTGGCTCATAAAACCACAAGACCTTTCAGCCCTTTTAAGACCTTTTTTAAACTGACAGAGATTTATCAACCCATCTTTCTAAATGTGTCTTGATTAGGTTTTAATTTTCCAGCTAGGAAAAGTTACAGTTACTTAAATTGAAATTAACTTTGAATTCAGTTACTTTATTGAGGTTTGTTCCTCGAAATTGAATTGTCAATCTCAATTCAGTTCTGAACTATGATGTAATGAATGCCCAATACTATAGTATTCTTCAGATGAAAGAAGTGAAGATGATGCTGAACTCTGGTGTCTCTCTCTCAGGAACACTGTACTTCTATCTCCCATAATCACCTGGTCACGGGTCTCTGGAACGACGAGCAATGTGACCACGAGCGAGGATGGGTCTGCTCCAGGAAGAAATGTACTTACATCTTCATTTTCAAATCTACCGTGTGAGACTAGTCGACTAAACTCCAGCTCCAGGATCAGGGCTGGGAAACACATGAAAGGAGTTTACAGAGTTACCAAATCTCCTCTAACCCTTGACGCTTGTGTCTCCTGCCATTTTCCGCAGCGAGCAGCATTCCCGTCCCGCCGCCCACGAGCTCGCCGTGTCCGTCTGGATACATCACCTGGTACAGCAACTGCTATAAGTTGATTTCAGAGCCCAAGACTTGGGAAGAAGCTCAGCAAGCCTGTGTGAAGGAGGGTGGGAACTTGGCCAGTGTGGACATGAGTTACGACCAGGCCTTCATATCCGGAGCCGTGCAGGAGGGCAAGACGGATGCCTGGATCGGACTTCGCCGACTGGTAAGATGATGATAACTACATAACTACATTACACAACAGACGGTGAGCAGATCTCAACTGTTGCACTTCTTCTTCTTCTTCAGCCCGACAGCGATTCCTACAAATGGTCCGATGGTTGGCCCGTCTTCTTCACTCACTGGGGTCCAGGAGAACCGACCAATCACAAGGGAGAAGGCTGTGTCAGCATGCACGCGCCCTCACACTTCATCCAGGGCACTTGGAACGACACGGCCTGCGATGATGCCAAGCCTTACATCTGCAAGATCACTAAAGGTAAAGCTGAGAAAAGCTGCTGGCAAGCGTCAAGCCTTTCATATCCATTACAAACGTCTGTCTGGATTTTCTCTGCAGAAAAGCCTCCAGCGACGCCGGCTCCGGGCGACGGGAAGTGTTTGCCAGGCTGGTGGCCATACGGACGTCACTGCTATTTCGCATATAACGGAAAAGTGGGTTTCTCGTGGCCAGAGGCGAGACACTTCTGCCAAGAGGTGAACGGGGGCGAATTAGCCTCGATTCACAGTCGAGCTGAGGTGGAATTCATCCGGAACATCAATTACACCAAGTACCACTATGTTTGGATCGGCCTGACCAGAGATCGTTCATGTACGCAACAGAGCCATTTATCTGTCTGTCGTTGTGCATTAGCTGTTTGAGATATGCTGATCATGTGCTGTTGATTGTGATTTTAGTTGGATGGGGCTGGACAGATATGACATCTCTGGGCTTCACAAACTGGGCTCCTGGAGAACCCAACGAAGCCATTCACGATGGAGACTTTGGCAAAGAGAACTGCGTTGAGATGTATCACGATGGCACATGGAACGACAACAGCTGTGTGCAAAAGAGAGGCTTCGTGTGCCGACACCGGCAATGTACGTCACATCGTCCACACGCCGTTTGCTGACTCTCTATCAGTATTCAGTCTGACTCCAGTTCATCAGTTATGGTGTGCACACCAAAAGCAAATGTAATTATTTGTGCGAGTAGACAAAGTCAATGCAAAGACACAAATAGATGCAAATTGGGAGACGCGATTGCCGCGAACGGGCGATATTCGCCTCAACCGCGTCTTCTGCGCAAGTTGAAAAGTTTCATATTTGTATGAGGCATTGTTGCGCAAGCCAATCAGCAAAGAGCTTCTTGACATGTCCGGTTGTGTCAGAAAATGGAGGAGAGACCGGACAAAAAAGGAGATAGCTTGGAGAAAAAGCGAGGAAGCTGTACTTCTTTGGTAAGTGATGAAAATATGCATCTTGCATCATGAAGACACTCCTCTTCGCGCAATATTTTTATTTGTGCGAGTGACCTGAAAAACAAGTAATCCCGCAAGTAATCTAGAATGAGTAACGCGATGCGAATATTTGCTTTGTTCATTAAAAAGTAATAGTGTGTGCACACCAAAAGCAGACAAAATCTGATGGACATCTCTATATCTAAAACCTTGAGAGGAACCACAGAAAGTTCAGAGAGTCCTATGCAACATAGTGTGGCCCGGATCTGATACATGTGGATTACATGCGGACCAGATGTGGGCCGGATCTGGGCAGACACTATGTTGCTGTCAGGGATGTGACGGGACTGAAAACCCCATCCAGACCAGCCTGATCCCATGTTGTCTAATTGCACTTTCTCGTTTTCAGATTATGTGACAGATGATAATGGGATCGTCATCCCAACTGACCCATCACCCAGTGAGTTTATATCCAGAATTGTTTTAAATACACTCATTTGTCTTTGTGTGTTGTTGTAAGTGAATGTGTGGTTTGTGGCGCAGCGGACAGCGGTGTGATCGCCGGGGCCGTTATCGGGGCGATTGTTTGCGCGGCGCTGATCCTGGCCATCATGTACTACGTCTTCAGTGTGAAGGGTGTAAGACCAGGAAATGCCAGCTTCTTCAAACAAGAAAACAAGAATATTGATGTGGTAAGTTAGATTGATTTTGATGACATTTTGTTGTAGCTAAAGTGACCAAACCATGTTCTGCAAGTTTAGACTGAATAAGAGAAAAGTGCTCGTGTTTGATGTCAGCATTTATTCTGCATTTTTTACAATCTGTTAACAGCCAGCGTTCACTAACCCGAACTTCCCTGGAGAATCTGAAACATGATCTGCGAGATTCATCTGCTGCTGTACAGAAACTAAAGGAACATGTTCAATCAACACTGAAACTCAATCATACAAGCGTCTTATTTTTCCTGTAGATTTAAAAAAAAAATTGTGTATCTGTGTTTGTATTCTTGTTCACTTTTTGTAAACTGTTTTTAAATTTGTTGTGATAATGTTTATTGTACAGATGTTTCTTGAAATAAAAATGTGGACTTGCTTCATATTTCTGAATTTCTGAAAAACAGCATCAGATATTCTTCAAAACTTTATCACAATTTAATAAAGCGTGTCTTTGATTGGCAGCTGGTGGAGGCGGTGCTAAAACAAATCCAAAACATTTCAGAAAACACAAATCCAAACTTTGTGAGATCGCTAAACAATCTGATCGTCATGTTTAATTGGTTAATGCAGAGAGATGAACTGAATCTAATCAATACTTTTTGTCAAAGGAACTCGTTTATAGCCATTATTCACTAATGTGTGAAGTGGCCCTCCTGTTATTAACAATCAGGTTGTTAAAGTTAGGAAAGTTTAAACATCTTGGACTATTTTTTTTAAAACAAAAATCTGAATTTTATTTGTTTATATGTACTAGACTGTTCTGTAATCGTTCTGGGAAATGAATGTTTCTGTACTTGAGATGGCTTAAGTCTTCTTCAGTGTCTAATGAACATTACGTGCTGCTCTGGAAATAAAAGTTAACTAAATAGAGCAGTTAATATGGAAAGCAAGAAGACTTCATGACAGATACAGCAAACATTTACAATGACAGTACATGATGATCTCACTCTTTATTGCCATCAGAAAGGCACGTATGAAAATCATTGAGAAATATTTTTAAGAGATTCTTTGTCTCACTGTCAGTTGGTTTACTGAATAATTGCTGATATTTGTTTTATTTTCGTGGATAATACATTTTTGTTATGAATAAGCTGTGAGGTGCCAAAGACAAACAAGAACAGATAATAAAGGATAATAAAGATTTAATTCAATTCAAATCCAAATGGATCTTGAGTCCATCGGCTGAACTCAGTCACCACAAAAAAGGCAACAAGGCACCAAAACTACACGTTTTCACAAACACAATGTGACGCACAAACACATTTTCAATTAAGATTCGTCAATTAATCAAATTAGACTTCTGCTCTTTATGAGATTTGATAAAGTTGTAGAAAACCAAGCCAAACTCCCACTGCACAATCGAGGGGTAGAAAATAAATACAAATAGTTTCATTTTGATGGTCCATTTCGACAGTATTTTAATCTTCCAGAGTTCTCCGAAAATAAATCAAATCACGGTCTGGGTGTCGATCAACATCTGCTGCTCTGGACCAAGATTAAGAGGAAAAGGAAATACTGATGGAAACAGGAAATACTTAGTGCTCAATTTAAAAAGTGCCAAAGGATCTGACCAACGAGGAGTCGGTATCTAGAACAAGCAGCCAATCAATCGCCTGTTCTGAAAATCATTTCTGCACTTGATCAAAAATGATATTAGAAATATCTACTAACACAAATAAATAATCCCTTCCCCCACCGCAAAAAAAAAATAAATAAATCGCAAACTATCTCCCACAAACATATCAACATTAAATAGAGACAATCATGGGAAAAGCTCCAGAGGTCAGAGGTCAGGCCCATCAGCTGTACATACAAACAGTTCTTTGTCTATTGGGTCAAAGGTCACGTGATGATATAAATACTTGAAATCAAAAACGTTTTCATTGCAATTCTCGACACTCTTGATCTGATCAACTAACCCTAAGAAAAAACAAAAAGGCACTTGAAGCTCAGCAGCTGTCACATGACTGATGAGCAGGACGTGACGCGGGTTTGTTCAGGGCTGAAGAAGTTTCAGAACGATAGTTTCATGAGCCGTTAGTCGATCGGACGAGACGATCGATCTCTCTGCATCTGTGAATAAATAAAAGCTGCCACATCTTCCCAGAATCCTTCATTCTCCTCTGAATCACGTGACGCTACTGCTGCTCATGACGGCGAGCGATCAGAGCGAGTTCTGTGTGTCGCGTCTGATCCGGTGGAGCCCGTGACGCACATATGTCACTAACGAGCTCATGGAGGCCGTCAGACTGAGGGGACCGACGGCTGAATCCAGCTCTCGCAGCAAACCTGCAGAAGACATCACTGCTGTCAACCACACACTCACTACACACACACACACACACACACACACACTACACACACACACACACACACACACACACACACACACACACACACACTCACTCACACACACACACACACACACACTCACTACACACACACACACACTCACTACACACACTCACTACACACACTCACTACACACACACACTACACACACTCACTACACACACACACACACACACACACACTCACTATATGATGTTTTATTAACAAAGTTCAGGAGGAGCATGTTCAGATAGAGGTGTATATACAGACTTACCTCTGTTTGTTGACACTTTATCAGCATCTCTCCACCACCCCATCTCCTCACTTCTAGTCCTAACTATTCCTATCTATCTCAACTGGGGGGGGGGGGGGGGGGGTACTCTTGGTTCAGGCCAAAATTCCTTTACTCTTCTTAATTTTATATAAGTGTAAACTCGTGAAATACACACACACACACACACACACACACTCTCTCTCACACACAGTATATGTACATGTACAGTATATGAGGTGTTGACTTGGCCTCCAAATTCCCCAGATCTCAATCCAATCCAGCATCTGTGGGATGTGCTGAACAAACAAGGCCGATCCATGGAGGCTCCACCTTGCAACTTACAGGATTTACAGCAGGGCAAGTAAGTTTGGCATCGGGCCAAAAAAAAAAATTTCCCCACTAGATGGCGGGCCAGAACATAGTCAAAGGATAGTTTAAGAAATTAATTGATGAAAAATGCATCTAGACAGACTGTTACAGTGTCTTTTGTAACTGGTACTGAGCTGTGTTAAATCCTGTAGTAGGACAGTCATTAACAAAAAGCCACATGTGTGGCAGTGTCCAGGTTTTACACTGGATAAATTAATAAAGTGGAGTAGTGACACGTAACTTGGCAAGTATCCTCATTCACCGACTTGCAACACAGACCGCCTTGCTAAAACACACCTATGTGGGAGATGAGGAATGGGTAAAAATAACTCAAAAAATAAAAGAGGACTTGAATAAGCCCATTAATTGCATGTTTGAGTCATGCTCATAACGAACTTTTTTTATTTCCATATTGTGAGTAAGAAATGAGTATCATTTTAATTTGCTTGTTACACAATGGAGCCTAACTTATTGTAATAATTATTCGACGTAGCCTATGTTTACAGTTACAATAATTACAATAATTATTCCTTGGCATTCTCATGCACTAAACTGCATTTTTTTAATTGTTTGCGTGCTGGAGTTACGCCATTACATCGTGTGCAGAGTGATGTTAACATTTAAGCTAGCTGGTGAGAGAAAATGGCACTATCAAAGAGTCTAAAAGAGGAAAGTTGACAGCGAAAATAGCGCATACAAAGGAGAATGGAAAGACAACTATGCGTTCATTCTAGTCCTACCAAGTTTTGTGAATGCAAAGCCAGCGTGTCTTATCTGCAACAAAGTTGACGCGTCAAAAGATAATAGATCCCATTTCAATCAGTGATATTGTCTACACTGGATGCGGCGCGACAACACATTCCTGACAGTAAACGGATTCCCTGTTCTATTTCTGACGTAGTCCAAGTGCTTTGCAACGGTCAGTTTGTCGCGTTCAGTGTAGACAGCTGTTGCAGCGCGACGCAAAAAAAGTCTGGTGTAGACAGGGTGATAATATTAGACATCACCACGAGATGAAGATCAATTTTCAGAACCAGCCGCTATCAAAATAATCTGGCTGCAGGCGCGGGCCAGATATTATTACTGGCGGGCCAGTTTTGGCCCACGGGCTGCCTATTGCTGACCACTGCCGTACGCGTTTGTCACGCATCCCCTTTTGCTATTTGGGGAAATGAACCCAGCGCTATGATTGGTCGAACTCTTTCTTTTGCTGGATTTGAGTACTACGTATGCACAGAGCCAGGTGTTTGAATAGTATAGAGTGACAAATCGTACCAGCGTACTTTGAGGTCAAAATGTGTACCCGCTACGCAAAATGCGTACATGTTGGCAGGTCTGCTAATGGTAAGGGGCGTGGCGTTTCTGGACGATTCAGCGAATCACAGTACACTGGGCCAGCTAACCAATCTGAGCACATTGTGTATTTCGGAGGGAGTGGTATCATAGAACCAGGAGTCAAACCGGCTGTTCTAATGACAACGGAGACAGCGGTGTAGAATAAAGGTAAAATTAGGGCTGTCGTGATAACCGCAATATCGTAATACCGCGCTATTTACGAGCCAACCGCAGAGGACTGCAAATACCGCAGCAACCGCGATATTGCATGAATGTGAGCAAGATCGTCTGAGCGCGTGCGATTACCTGCGTCTGTCCTTCAGGGGACATATATTCATGAAAAAAGGTTGTCATGTCCAAGGAGAGAAATCTCTGCCTTAGCATCGACACATTACTGGTCAGCTGAGCCTTATAAAGTGGCGCTCAAAGTTAAAATGATTTCAACAGCTTGATTCGTTACATCGCTCTTTAAATGAATCAGCGTTTTTGAACGTGCAGTTGAATGAATGGTTAAAGACTCAAAGACAGTCCCTTGCCGCCACCTTGTGGTGCAACAATGTAACTGCACTGACGTCTGCAACACGCAGAGATGAATAACGTTAGTTCTGCTTATACTCGTGAAATATCAGCAAAAAGTCTCTCATTTAGTCAGATTTGAGGATCGGAACTAACTATTATACATATAACAATAGTCCTACGATCTTACTTTCAGGTTTATGTTCTGTTATGTAGACCCTTATTCTGACATTCTCCATTTAGTTTCATTACTGAATATGACCATGTAACACAGATTGTATATATATATATATATATATATATATATATATATATATATATATATATATATATATATATATATATATATATTATTAATGTGTGTGTGTGTGTATACATGTATATATTTATATATCACGCATATCGTGCTATTGAGCCACTCAAAAATACCGCAAGGGAAAATCCTTAACTGCGACAGCCCTAGGTAAAATATATGAAAAATACACGTTTTATTAAAAACGAAGCATTAAGACATGTTAAACTGCACCCCATAAACACAATCAAACCTAGAAAAAAAACAGTGAACCACCCCTTTAAAGTTGCTCTGAAACCGTGTGTATTATGGAAAGCACTATACAAATAAATCTGACTTGACATTAAAGGTACACAAAGTAACTTTTGGCAAAACTGCATGTATTTTGCAGAAAAACATTGTTTTGGTTGTACTTCGACTCTGTGCAGATGAATTTGATTATCCTACTGCTCATAAAATAAGCATTACTAGGCTTAATAGATATAACCATTTTAGATGGAAAGGATCTCAAGCCGACTAGCTGAAGACGTTACTGTAGCTTTACCCATTAACAGACACGGTACTTCCCTGAAAATAAATTCCAGCACAACAACCATAATGAAATGATCTTCACAATAGATGCTTTACAGTGAACTCTGTTTGAGAGCTACATATGGTGATTTACCTGTTCAATAAAACACCTTACTCACCTGTTGAGAAATAAAAACATCATCATCTCGGTGTCGCTTTTACAATATATCAGATCCCTCAGTTCTCGCCAAGCCAAGCTAATGTTGATTCTTGTTTTATTACGAGCTCTCTCGCATTCTCTTTTCACCAGCAGACTCTCCTCTGTTCGGCTTTGGTTTAAAACGGGTGATTCCCCGGAGGTTGGAGATTTAGCGGCTTCTTTCCTCAACCTTTCTATAACTAACCTGTGCCACTCCCACACCAGACACGCGTCAAAGCAGCAGCATTAATATTTTAATCCCTACTAACACTGAACCTTTCATGAACTCAGTATGTGACAGAAGTTTCCTTTTTGCTTGTGTGGACAAACACATTTATAATGACAGATTTAGCGCAGCTTCCTGTGACCTTTGACCCTTCTTACCGCTGCCCGAGTGTGTGAGATCGTCAGCCTGCTCCCACGTCTCGTGAGCGCTCAGGAAGAGCGCCGTAATGCTGACGTAAGACGCCGCCGCCTGCTGGACGGGTTGAGGAATGACGAGCGAGCTGCCGGCGGCCGATGAGGAACTCCTGCAGGGATCGAACAGAGAACAGTCGGTGAAGGGCAGGAAACGCATCATCATTGTGAATCGCTGGGGTGTGACGAAGACGCTCACCTGGACACGGAGGGAGATGCAGACCACGACGAGCTCTGAAAATAAACACACAGACCGTGAGGCGAGAGTCTGAATCAGAGTAAGAAGAAACGACACAGAAACACTAAAGACACACACTCTGAAATGATCGGTGAGTGTCCGTGAGTATCGGAGCGCCGAATCCCGTCTGTAGCGGAACATGGCCATCTGCAGCAGAGACTGGCAGCGCAGACTGCAGAACAAACACACATTCACTGACTGATGCGGATTCACACACACGTCTGCATCTCTGCTGTGCGCCGCTCTCACCACAGGACGAAGAAATCCCTCTCATGAGCCGCGGCTGAAGGATCCGTGTAGCTCTTCAGTTTGAGTATAAACCTGAACAGACACAACAACATCATCATCATCATCATCATCTGCATCAGCACGTTATATCTGATAAAACAGTGCGATCATCACATGATCATCTGCTATGAACAACAGCTACACTAATTCTTCAGACTGCGCAGCTCCGGTTTGGATCAGCCTTTGCAATGATTTCAGCCGACGCAGACAACTGACCATACGCACTGAACGTTCACAATAAAGCTGGAAAACTTCCGGTGAAATGTCACTTGTTGGTGTGACGGTATCTTCAATGTCTTGAGGTAGGCCCTGCTTACAGCTGGTGTTAAGATGCGTTTCGGTCGATCGGATCACAAGCAGACGAGGGAGACACATTCGCGTTTACACCTGGTGTTTTAATCCATGGCTTTTGTCCAATTTCAACCACTCCTGTCCTGATTTCTTCACAGGGAGGGTGGGTAAATGTATGTTTTTTTTCAGATATTTTGATCTAATGGACAAAATCAGCTCACGCAATTTACATATGAACGTGACCAGAGACAACAGAAAAACATACGGAGAACATCAGCTTTTGCTTCTGTTCTGACATCCGCAAGACCACGCCGAACACTGACAGAAATCAGGAATGGCGAGAGAACACTGTGCTTGGTACGTTTTTCATCTTCAAACCAAACTTGGGTCTTTAGCTGAGAAAGTTTAAATCCCGCCTGGCTGGAGCACTTCCCATAATGTGAGTGTCACTCTACAAAAGCAATCCGGTCAAATCACCTGTATTTAGTGTCGTCTACTTGAGAGCCGATCGACCAAAACGCATCCTAACACCAGCTGTAAACAGGGCCTTCGTTTATAATCAGAATATAATCACTCAAAGGTGCGGTAAGCATATTTTGAACAACAGTGTTGGACACTGATCATATTTGAAATCAACCCAAAAAAACCCACCCCTCTCGTCATTGCTCCGCCTCCAAACCACCCTGCTCCGAGTCGGTCTCGAACCCCGGCCCAATCGCTGCTGTCATGTGAGGCGAGTGCACTACCAACGACGCTAAACACCTCATTCTCTAGCGGGCGTCAGTGTGCAGTAGTTTAACAGCAAAATTGTTACACACGCAATGCGAGTGGATGTCTGTTTATCACAGCTGACATACAACAAAATGCTTCACGAAAAATAAAGCGCAGTTGATGAACAAACAACAAGGAAGCACAAAAAATGAACGTACAGTACACAAGAGTAAATACAAAGTGTTCGTTGTTAGTGGCAAACAGCATTTAAAGATTTATTGTGCACTTTAGTTGGATTCATTGAATAAAATGTGAGCTGCACTGACTGACAGCTGCTGTGATTATAAAGGGAGAGCGGCGCTCGCTTCTGTCATTCATTCACAAGAAAAGTTATTGTTTTTCATGAGATGTTGTGAGGATTTCATACTTCACCTTGACAAAATGTATTTTTAAGCCTAGTTATTTTATAATGTTTAATATTTATTCAAAAGCAAAAATGAGTGAAAAACTATTACAGGAAATGGTTAATATGAGCCAGTAACGCTGCTCTGCCGCCATTTGATGGTTATAATTAACGTTTTATTCTTAAATAAAAGTGTTTTCTATCAAATGTTGGATTTCCTACATCTTGAAACATTCGGTTTTACAAATAGGGACAATCTCAGAAGGATAAACAAATAATGTTTTTGGTCATGACAGTAAAAATAACATTTGAAGCGGTGGAAAAATGTAGCGCGTGCGTGTCTAATTACAGACTTTATTGCCATCAATAAAACTGGTTTACTTTACAAATTAGGCAAGTGTGATAACTGCATTAAAATATAAATACAACATTAAAAAGTGAAACATTACTGGTTTTGTGTCGATGTACAGCGAGTACAGAAGGATCAGCTAACAGTTCACCGGAAATGGCCAAGCTGGATTAACGACAACCAGGAAGTAACCGTGCAAACGGTCAGCGAGAAGAATTCATATGACGGCAACTCTGGACCAACATACACAACTTTCAATTATTATCCTAATTCTGTAATCATAACGAGCACAAGTTGTAAGTGCTGCCTAACATGTTCATTAGGTCTGCTTAAATGAATACGACGTTAACTCACCCATAACCTGCATATCACATGATCGTCACTGTGACACACTCGTCTCTGACTGATAACTGAACACTTCATCAACTGTAACATTTCCTGTAGAGCAGCAATACTCTGATCAACTTCAAGTGAACTGAACTGAACTTCACACCTGATCAGATCCAGCGTCTCGGAGAACATGGTGTAGGCAGATTTGGGCGTCTGTGGCTCCGTCTCCATGGCAACGGCGCTCTCCACGAATGCCAGCGCAGCCTCCAGATAGCTGAGGGCTTTAGCCGTCTTATCCGGCTGAGAAACATCAAGAAACGTTGTCAGATCCAGGAGTGGAACTCACCATACACAGGGGTCAGGGGTCAGGGGTCGGGGGGAAATCAAAGGCTTTATAAACACCGTAGCGTCTGCTTTGTGCTTCAGTTTTTTGGCTTCCTTCAGATGATCTTCCACGGAGCGTTGCCTGGGAATCAGAGGACAGAGGTCAAAGAGCTTCACACTGGTTAATGTAGAAGTAATAGACAGATGGACGCGAGCGGCACACCTGCGGTCGGGCGGCAGCAGCGCTCGTGCTTGGGCTGCAGGAGGACACGCTTTCTCCGGCAGGACGTTGCGGCTCTTGCAGGATTTCTGCTGAATAAAAACAGTTCGTTACGAGTCACGCCACAAGAGCTTAAAAACAAAGATGTAAACGATCTACAGCACCTTCCCATGAGCCTCTGCCGTCCTCGGCTGGCTGTCAGGAGCCGCTGCGGATGGACACTTGTGTCCTGATATGTCCTGAGGAAGACCTGAGCCGT
>NC_063061.1:39004292-39024292 GCF_018812025.1 Megalobrama amblycephala
CTGTTCGCCGACAGACGCTGACAGTCTGAACAAAAACGAGCCTCGTTAGCGCAACATGAGCTCCAGAGTCTGAAGATCACTCAAAGCCTATCATTACACACTAAAATTTTTTATATAAAATAAAAATACATATTCGAAACCTGAGATTTGGCACTAAAAATATCTGAATTTATTACAGAAGGATTTCAGCATCTGCTCGGCGCCACCTACAGGCAGAGCAGGACGGGCCTCCATTACCATAACATCCCCCTAGCAAAATACCAGGCTCTTTTTCCATTGGATAGAGATGAATTCACAGTGCCGATAAACAATATCACATCGAATCATGATAAAATATATGTCGATAACGACGATAAGCTCTAGGCATTTTTATTCGATACGGATTAATATAAGAGCCAATCTTACAGCAGAAATATGCGACAAAAGCCAATCAGCGTGCAGCTTTAAACGTTCACGTCAAAGAACAAAGTCAATTTCCTACGGCACTTTGCAAAGCAAACTCGACACAAGGACGACAAAAATGAGTGGAAGCAGCGACGAAAGTGAAACTAACCTCGAGTTATTATCCAAAAATTATGAAATGGTCGACAAAAAAGGTAGTAGAATTCAGTTATATGGAAGTGGTTTGGTTATTTGAAAAGCGACCAGGCGCAGATTAGAACGATCTGTAAAATATGTTGTCGGACGGTGAAAAACAACACAACCAACCATTCCCTCACAGTGCTTCCCACTCATAGACTTTACTTGGGCGGCCGCCCAGGTATATTTGGAGACACATTTATTCTTTTATTATTTTTATCCTCTCATACTTTTGTATCCGCCCAAGAAAATGAAACCGTCCACGAACTAGTGGAAAATCTCCCCTCATCCTACCTGCTCGTTTTGTGTGCGTCAGAACTGTTCACTCCCGCTGACATTCCCATGTGCGCTGCAGAGACGCAGTGGATATTTCACATGGAGCGCTGCATGTTGCAGTGTCACAAGGCGGCGCTGTTGTGCTTTCTACAGGCTTGTGCAAAGCTTCAAACTGCTTCAAAGTGATTCTCAATCAATGAAAAGCGCAGATTTATGCCAAGCAATTGCTAATGAACTCGAGTTGATGAATTATTTCAATGTCTACTTTATGGCCTTTATATAAAATGTTTTAGACGGTTGTAAGAATCTAAAGAATCAGCCTGCAATTGTGCAAAATAAGAGTCCCGGTGTATTTCGGGCTTGTTTATAATTAAAAGTCACACGCTAATTTAGTAAATTGTCTTAACTTTTTAAGGCCAAATGTGTAATCTGTTTTTGTTAATAAACTATAGCTACTTTAAAATGTAATTAATACACCCTCAAATTTTTGTGGCTTCAGTCAAAGTTGGGATACTCTTTCAAAGCTGGCAGCATTAACAGTTTATACAGGGGCGCCGCTAGAAATTTTGGGCCCTATGAAAGAATTTGTGGTTGGGGCCCCTACCGTACGAAACATACAAGCCAACCTAGCTATCCAAAATCTTTGTCTGCAATTTAATAATAATAACCTATTACTTTTGCTATTGCTTTTGACCACTAGGTATCAGCGTTTAGTCAGAGACCTCCCATGGCTGTAGCTAGCACTAGTAGATGATTTATTATGCAAATGTAAATGTAATAGAAAAATACAGTATAGTAATCAAATATTCATATTCATACCTTCTTAAACAAAACCAATTGTTTAGTCAAAAACTCAAGAAGGTCCATATTCTAAAACTCTAACTTGTACTCGGCCTTAAAATAACATAATTCTTGTAATTGTTACCTATAGCATTGTTACAATATGGATACAATTACAGGAAATAGCATTTTTTCTTTCTTTCTTTTCATAACATTTGTTAGATAGCTAGAACATCCCACAGCTGTAATATAAATCTTTAGTGAAAAAACTATTCACTTAACAGATTATCTATAATCAGTTCTACAACTAGTCAAATTTGCCACAACAAATACAATAGATATATATATATATATATATATATATATATATATATATATATATATATATATATATATATATATATATATATATATATATATATACACACACACACACATACATACATTCTAGTAAATGTGGTCTTCATGAGTTTAAAAAGCTTGCAGGATGATGTTTTCCCCTCTTTTCATCAGTCATTTTAGTGGCTGTTTTAGATCATGTTCAACTTTCTCCGTAGCATTTTATATCCTCAATAGAATCCAAATGGGGCGCACATTTTATCATCAGCATCGCATGAACATTTGTGCGCCACTCGTGCAAAAGTAAACAACTGGGCTTCAGTCACAGTCATATTGGGCAGACAATTGATCCGTTCATTTCGTAAAGCTTATAAAAGCTCCGAATGCGCGATGTACAATTAATTAATAGTCTGATCATTCTAACGTTTAGGTGTACCGGCATGTGACAAGTGCCCTTGCGCGAGAAGTGCCAGTACCGCAGGAAACAATCGCTGTGTGTTGAGCTCAGTCTTAGAATGTTTTAGCTAGTCGTTAAATGTGTGCCCGGCTTAAGTAAAAAATAATTATAATAATTGTTCCATTTCTGTTTACTGAAAGGTTCTCTGGGGAACCAAAAGTGGTTCTTTTATGGCATCACTGTGTAAAAACTCCCTTTTGGAACTTTTATTTTTAATATTTTTTAATAATATTTGAAGTATTGCACTGCAATACATATGATAATATACTCTAAATTGGTTCAACAGGAGGGGAAAATCCAGTCCAAAAATGATTAAAGGTGCCCTAGGATTAAAAATTGAATTTACCTCGGCATAGTTGAACAAGAGTTCAGTACATGGAAATGACATACAGTGAGTCTCAAACACCATTGTTTCCTCCTTCTTATGTAAATCTCATTTGTTTAAAAGACCTCAGAAGAACAGGCGAATCTCAACATAACACCGACTGTTACGTAACAGTCGGGATCATTAATATGTACGCCCCCAATATTTGCATATGCCAGCTCATGTTCAAGGCATTACACAAGGGCAGCCAGTATTAACGTCTGGATCTGTGCACAGCTGAATCATCAGACTAGGTAAGCAAGCAAGAACAACAGCGAAAAATGGCAGATGGAGCAATAATAACTGACATGATCCATGATATCATGATATTTTTAGTGATATTTGTGAATTGTCTTTCTAAATGTTTCGTTAGCATGTTGCTAATGTACTGTTAAATGTGGTTAAAGTTACCATCGTTTATTACTGTATTCACGGAGACAAGAGCCGTCGCTATTTTCATTTTTAAACACTTGCAGTCTGTATAATTCATAAACACAACTTCATTCTTTATAAATCTCTCCAACAGTGTGTAATGTTAGCTTTAGCCACGGAGCACTATCAAACTCATTCAGAATCACATGTAAACATCCAAATAAACGCGATTAGACATGCTGCATGACGAACACTTTGTAAAGATCCATTTTGAGGGTTATATTAGCCGTGTGAACTGTGTTTATGCTGGTTAAGGCAGTCGAGAGCTCGGGGGCGGAGAGCACGAGAATTTAAAGGGGCCGCAGCCTGAATCGGCGCATATATAATTATGGCTCAAAATAGGCAGTTAAAAAAATTAATAAAATAAAATCTGTGGGGTATTTTGAGCTGAAACTTCACAGACACATTCAGGGGACACCTTAGACTTATATTACATCTTTTAAAAAGACATTCTATGGCACCTTTAAGGCATGATGATCTTTTACTGAAGTGATTTTCCTTCATTTTACTGTAGGCCTAAACATTTTATCCCAAATAGTGTGTGTGTGTGTGTGTGTGTGTGTGTTAGGCTACTGTAAATAAATTAATGAACAAATTACTATGATAGCATCCTCAACAAACAAATAAGATATTACTTTAGTTAAAATCTTATATATAAAAATAAAACAAATATATATAAGTGTGTATTTAAAAATATACCAATTTTAATAACAGATGTTAAATAAAAAGGTAAGGAATAATATTTGTTTTAAGTGCTTTTTATTAGGAGAGGTGTGGAGTGGGGGGGCCTGCGTCTGATGGACTGCAGCTGGAGCGAAACTAGTTCATATAGTGACTGTCAAACACACACACACACACACTTGATCTGTCACCTTGAAGGGCTCGCTGAAGAGAGGAGCAATTCGGTCGTACTGCGTCTCCTCCGGCTGCACCTCCTGACTCCTCCTTTCCCTCTCCATCCGCCGCATCACATCGCGATCCTCCATCTGCACACTGCAGGAAAACACACACACACACACACACAGATGTGAGTCAGGGTATGATCATACATCTGCTGTTTATAATCCCACGTAAATCAACTGTATTCACATTAAAACTCACAAACACACAAATGCCGCAACCGATCCGTGTGTTTATGTGTGAGTGTGTGTGTGTGTGTGTGTGTGTGTGTGTGTGTGTTTATGTGTGTATGTGTTTATGTGTGTATGTGTTGTGTGTGTTTATGTGTGAGTGTGTGTGTGTGTGATGTGTGTGTGTTGCATGTGTGTTGTGTGTGTTTATGTGTGAGTGTGTGTGTTGTATGTGTGTTTATGTGTGTTGTGTGTGTTTATGTGTGAGTGTGTGTGTTGTATGTGTGTTTATGTGTGTTGTGTGTGTTTATGTGTGTTGTGTGTGTTTATGTGTGAGTGTGTGTGTTGTATGTGTGTTTATGTGTGTTGTGTGTGTTTATGTGTGAGTGTGTGTGTTGTATGTGTGTTTATGTGTGTTGTGTGTGTTTATGTGTGAGTGTGTGTGTTAATGAAACAAAAGCACAAAGAGGTGTGGTGTTTGTTGGGAAGGGCGTGTCTCAGGTGTGTGTCCTGCGGGAAAAGTGTGACAGGAACATCTGCTCTCTGTTACACCTCACACACACATCTGACATCATCATGTTGTCTGTCACATATAAAATACTGCAACAAATAGCATTGTAGCCATTTATGCTGAAAAAAAAATAGTATTAAAAATGGAAAAAACAATGATAAAAATAATTATTTGAAATTCTAAATTCTGATTCAAAATATGTGATACGCTGTTTGAACGCTGTGTTAATGTTGTGTAAACAACTATATTCCACTTCATATTTCAGTCCATAAGAACAAGTTCTTCCTCATCTGTCTTCACAATACTCGCTCTCACATTAATATAAACACACACACACACACACACACACACACACACACACACACACACACAAACAGGCTGTTGTTGACCGTTAGTTTTGTGTCTCTTGTAAAATGGGTGTGTTGTAAGATCATTATAAGAGTCTATGTGCAAGTTTGTGCAACTGATTCATTCATCTGTATATGACACACACACACACACACACACACACACACACGTGTGTGTGTGTGTGTGTGTGTGTGTGTGTGTCTAAAACACAAATCACCAACACACTGACAATAAATTTGACAGTAATATGGTTTAAATCGGATTATTTCAGTGTAGATTATTCACACATCTGACTCAAACACTAATTTACGTTTATATGTAAATATTTACACATGCTGTCACTTCATAGTTTGTATTAATTTATTCCAAGAGTCATTTATTCTTCAGTCAGCTCAATCCTAACCCTTTTTATCCATATTTGCCGGTTTCCCGTGTGTCTGTGTGGGTTTATTGAGTGTTTGCACACTTTGAGGATGTGTTTGAGATCATCCGGACAGAGTTTTCTCACCTGCTCGATCCGGTCATTCTCGGTTGGTACTGTCCGCTCCGAGCCACCGGGATTCGGTCGCTCATGATGACGCGATCGATCACATGAACGTGACTTCAGATGAAGATCCACGCGCACTCTGTTTGACTGAAGCGAGCTCACGCGCAGAATGGAGCTCCGCGGACGCGTCCACTCAAGAGGCGGGACTCAAGATGCGCGGTGCTTCAGACTATTGAATCAGACACAATTAAACTATACATTAAACTATAGACTCCTGTTGTTCGGGAGTGTATAAGGCATTTTAATAAGTAAACATTAATTCGTCAGGATATCATGCAGTGAAGCGCGCACCCCCGCGCATTATTAAATGGATCCGGCGCACCACTCCTTTTATGGGCATGATATTCCACGAGCGCGCACGCCAACAAACACATCACTGGAGCTCGTGACACTCTTTTACAATAAATTAGTAATAATAAACAGTGTAGATTACTTACAAATTGTAGTCCGTTACTAATTCCAAATTACATTACATAAATTGAAGTTAGTAACGTAATCCCATTACATTACACATTTTAGGTAATGTAATCTGACTACTTTTGAGCTAACTCGTTTGAGTAGGATAATCTTGTACCATATTGATATAAAAATACACTGAGAAAGAAAATATATTACATTCTTTATCAACAACATTACATTAGGTCAGGGATCATGAAGGAACTGTGGGGGGTTCGTGCAGTTGAATGAAAAGATGATAATTCAGTTATAAAAATGTAACTAAAATAAATAATTTTACATTTTTTTATGTGTTTGAAAGACAAAAGTCTTCGAAAGATAGCAATACATGGTTAAATGACTCTCTTGGTGATAATTCAAATAATAATTAATGTGTTAGTCAGGAGTTGAGTCAATGTTTTTCTGTAAATCCAGTGATCAAATGTTTTGTGGACTTGATTTTCCATGTAATTATTGCTTGACCAATTTCTACAAAACTAGAAGACTTTATAAGTGATGTTTTTTTTAGAAAGGAACATGTAAAAGATGAAAAAGAGGAATTAGGGAGAATCAATAATAAATTAGGCTATAAATGATTTAGGCTACTGCCGTTGTATAATATGTAATCATGTAATCAATAGAAAATAAGTGTAGTCTGATTACGAGTATTCTAAAATGTAATATAATCTAATAATGAGTAGCTACTTAATTTTTGTCCAGGTTGCATGTAATCTACCCAGCACTGTAATGCAGTAATACTAATTATGAAGAGCCTACATTAGTACAATCAAAGTCCCTTTAAGACGAGTCATTTCACTCGGCGGCCATCTTAGAAACGCATCTCGGGCATCTCAAGTGCAGCTTCTATCTCTCTGAATGGGGAAACATCAAATTCTCTAAAGCTGTTTGCCAAGCTTTCGATTAAATTTCATATTTGAAATCACCAGTGAAATCTGACAACAACTGTCTCATAATGTTCGAATCATGACCAAAAACGCATAGATATATACACCAAAAAAGGATCAACCTAATGTGCATGCGCAGTTCTAAATGCACGTCTCTTGTGCCTCATCTGACTGTTTCTATAGAAACCGGAGCTTCTAACGGCTGCTGCAGTAACACCATGACTTTACCAATCGGTGATTGGCTCTTATTTAGAAGGCGGGACTTATTCCGCCATATTGCGCGTTGCACTTTCTCCCATTCATAATAATACGAGTGACCTGTCTTGTGTTATTCTAGTTTTGGTACAATTAATGACAAAAAATGACGTCACGATGATCTGATATTTTCACAAAGAATATAGACATTAATATGACAACATCACAAATCCCTTTAATTCTGAATCAAATCAAGTTAAAGGAACCGCTTCATTTATTTAACGTTCATTCAAAACATCGATTTATCATCCGTTAAGCGACCTTTATGTCACGTTTAATTGCCTTAAAACATTTGTTTTCAGTTGGAATAAAACAGTACATCATTTTAAATGTAGTCGACTTAAATCGTACAGTTTGCAAAGTCGGACTAAACGACGGGGATAATGCAATAGTAGTTCGGTTTCGGTCGGATTCGGATTATACCACAATTGTATTTCTTCTGCAAGACGAGACAGTTATGCTTTTCCAAACAAAGTATTGGACGAGTCTGTCAAATATTCGACTACATATTGTGTTTATAAGCTGTAATTACTGGATCATTCACTCACAGATTCGGAGTGAAACATGTCAGAGTCGCAAATGTTTATCCTGCTGTGGCTTAAACCCCAATAAAAATCCGTTTATTGAACTGTTATATAAAGCAATATCAGACTCACAATCACGCTGTTGTTCTGGATGTGATTTCACTTAAATCACGTCCGCCCAAAATACGAATTCATAACAACAGTAGAAATTGACTGAATAATTATACAGAACTTATGAGTGTGATGATTGTGAGCTCATTTCTGTTTGTTTAGTTTGTACTTGCTGAACAAATGAGATATTAGACAGATATATGAGGTTGAATTTTGTGTAATTATCGCGATTTGCCGTTTTTGTCGCTGTTGTTTTGTTTGTTTTATTAGCGTTTGACCAGGAAACACTGCGACGTCATTGAATTCAAACGGATGCAGTTCTTAGTCCAGTCCAGCAGAGGGCGACACATCGACAGAAACAGTCACTGGGCCATTCCATACATTTGCTTGTTGTAACTCTTCAAAATTAACCTTTTTTTTAAATCTTGTTTTTCAACACTGAATATTACACATATTTAACTATTCACAAATGTGTATTGGTCAATCTCAGGCAACTTTATTTAATTTTTTTCAATGTTTTAAAGCAGAAGATGGATGCATGTTTTCTCAGTCCTGTTACCAAAACTCATGTGCTATTTAAAAAGCATGTTTAAAAGCCTGTCAATTAACTCCTTTGCATTCACCTAAAGAGATTGGTTATTTGTTCAAATAATTGATATTTGTGACTAAAAAAAATCACATTATATTAAGGCAAGGTGTGTTTTAATAAAAAACACTTTTTTCATTTTCATTTAAAAGAAGACAGAAGCCTCAAGCTTATCTTTTTCTTTTCTTTTTTTTATTATTTAATTTTATTTATCAATTGTATAAATGATGGACCAAACAAAACTGATAAAAACAGTAGTTTAACTTTATTTATTTTTTTAGAAAAGAAAATACAATTTAGTAACAGGAATGAGTGTCCATATGTGTGTGTGTGTGTGTGTGTGTGTGTGTGTGTGTGTGTGTGTGTGTGTGTGTGTGTGTTGAAGGGATGTGCTGTGTGCTAGTAGTACTTCACAGCGAAGGAGGTGGAAAGAGAAAGAAGGAGAGAGAGGGAAAGTTTCACTCCTTCCTTTGCCGCCTACCATGGGTGGGTGTTTCTGGCACCTGTATAGTATCTGCACAGACAAAAGGTTTAAGTCACGTCATGGTGGACTGGATCCCTGTTAGTATGATATAATTGTAAAACTAATCCTAAATGTCTACAATTTAAGTAATTTCAACTGTAAAACTCATGATACAGGTGAATAGAATTATATCAACTAATAATCATACTATTAAATCAACAAAACAGAGGACTCTACTCACTCCTGTTATTATTCGTGTGAGTAACAGGACTGAAAGTAACAGGATTGAGTTTTTAAGCAAAAAATGATCAAATACATGACATATGGCCAGATAGAGTACATGCTAATATCATGAGGACACTGAGAAAATACTGGTGACTTACCTAAAGTTATTATTTTTAAAATAAACAAATAACATCTAAGAAATAATTTAGGTAACAGGACAGTACGTTGATATTGACCTTCTTCTCAGTCATAGTTACAATTTCATCAAATATACAGAAATTAAAATGAGAGGACTTACGTCTGGTCTTCTCATGGCCTGCATAAGATCCAGATGATGCAACTTCCTGTTGAAAATGTGTCATGTTCCAAGTTTTTTAGAGGGGGTAACAGGACACAGAAATGTGTATTTTATATAACATATTATGGATTTCTAATGAAATGTCTTTTTGTTCAGCATAGATGGTATATGGAGTCACACAACAATGCAGAAAAATAAGATTTCTGAAAGATTTTAATGATTATATTTCACGATAAAGTAAAACAAGTGTAACAAATGCATTTTTTTGTGTTCTCAGTAGTTTTTCACAATTTGCTTAATAATAAAATGTATTTTAGAGTTAATTTTCATGCATATTTATACATACAGCGTCCTGGGGACAGAAATGTGGAATGGCTCCACTGTAAAACTGTTCAAGAGTCCTTCACGAGTTAAATAAAGAAATAATGGTCAACAAACAGAGGATGGACGGGACATGAGGATGTTACAACAGGATTTTCAATTGATTCAATTACAAAAGTAAGAATAGGCCTATTTAATCAACCTCTGAAGCCTGTGCTCAATGAATAGATTTAAAATGAAAATATTACATTAATATGAAATCACAGTAGACAGTTGAGATTAGCTTCCAGAATTTTATTAACAAAATAGCTGAATATATTCATATGTATACACAAACACACACTGGTGAATAAATGGGGTCATTCTGGCCCTTTTCATGTAGATAGAGAGAAGAAAGAGATTCAGAGTTTGAGAACTTTCATTAGTAGTGCTTTTAGTGATTTAAAATGTTTAATAAAATAGAAAGCTTAATAAAAAATAGGTATATACAAATAAAAGGTATACTAAAGTGTATTCAAATGCAAATGTAGTCAATCTGAAAACAGACCACTGAAACATTCATTCAATTCAGCTCAAATGAATTGAAAGTGAAATGCAAAAAAACAGTTCTTAATCTTTACCATCGTGTCTTATAGATTCATTCAGGAGTGAGTCGACTCTTACTCTGTTTTCTTCTTCACGATGATCAGAAACGGCGGACACATCAAGCTGTTTCCCATGATGCCCTTCAGTGTGACGCAGAGCGAGTGTTGCTGCAGGTGCTTCAGGTGCGGCGTGACGTCGAAGCGAAGGCCGCAGTCGTCGGGCAGGACGGACGGGGAGTCGTGGGGCTGAACGGGGTTCGGGTGGATCGGTGAGTTGGTCTGAAGCTCAATCCTTCCTTCAGCTGGAACAGATTCACTGATGGACAGGAGAACAAACGCTTCATCCCACGTGCTGCATCTCGAATTAATAAACCAGCAGAAGTCGTCCGACTCGCCTGCAGAGAGTCAACAGAAATATAAATCAGCTTTATTTCTTTACAGAGTCAGATCAGCTTTGGCCAATAATGAGCCGGCGTTCGGACGTAAACACAGAAGCTTCACTGTGTTACTGCGTCACCTGCGTAAGATAATGACAGAAGAGAAGAGATTGTTGAATAAAGTGGTTATTTTTGTTTTGTTTTTGCGCACAAAAAGTATCCTCGTCTCTTCATAACATTAAGGTTGAACCACTGCAGTCACATGACTGTTTTAATGACGTCTTTAGTACCTTTCTGGACTTAGAAAGTGTTGATTACATTGCTGTCTATGGACGAGTCAAAAACCGCTCAGATTTCATCAAAAATATCTTAATTTGTGTTCTGAAGATGAACAAAGGACTGAAGGACATAAGGGGACATTTCATTTTTGGGTGAACTAACCCTTTAAATTTCAATTATAAAGCAGTGGTCAACATCCATTTTTCTGTACACTTTTTTTTTATTCTTACTATCTGATGACCTCTGAAAAAGAGCCTCCATCTCATCTTCATGACACATCCAACACACATTAGAAACGAGCGGCTCTTACCGGGCTGTGAGTCTCTGAACCGGACCGTGAGCTTCTGCTGCCGGTCTATAATCTGCCTGTAAGTGAGCGCCGTACAGCTCAGCACACACACGGAGGGCAGCTCGGCGTCCTTGGACATTTCAGAAACAACCTCACCCTTATCCAAACACTCCCAGCTGTTCTCCTGAGCAAACAGACAGAGGACGGCCGAAAGCAGCGTTCCCCAGCGCAGCCACACCATCGTGCTTCAGGACGGGTCGGTCCGAGTGTTCCTGCGTGTGTTTGCTGTTCTTCTGTTCAGTGTGAGGGTCAGACGCCCGCGGGTCTAGTCCATCCGCACCGACGGGTCAGAGACTGCAGCAGAGGAAGAAAGAGCTGGTCTGGACTCATTTACTGAGTGCGCCACAGCATGTGATACACACACACACACACACACACACACACATTTTCAAACAGTGTGTGCCAATAAACTCCCAAAATAACCCATGTCAGGAATGCACTGCAAGTAACCTGCAGCCACAGTCATTACTAACCAATGAAAAGTGAGCAGTAAAGAAGTTTGTGTGAGTTCAGTCTGAAAAAAATCAATTCAGCATTTGTTTTGAAACACAGAAGCTGCCAGAAGTGACACACACACACACACACACACACACACACACACACAACGATGAACTGACTTCAATGCATCTGTTATAAGGTGAAATAAGGACATCACACCTTGTGTCATGAAAGCCTTGTTTAATAAACATTCTGCTGATACATTTGATATAAAGTGTAAATCTTGCTAAACATGCATGTGAAAGTGTTCGTTAACAGCGTTCCTGGTTTATATGAAATGATTTTAATATTTTCCAATACAATGGTGTGTATAACATGGAAACATACGCTGCAAAAATGCTTTTCTTATTTAGTATTTTAGTCTCGTTTCCAGGCTAAATATCTAAAAATTCTTAAATCCAGATGCTTTGACTAGATAAGTAACATTACATAAGATTTTTTTTGTCTTGTTTTCTGGGGAAAAAGTCATAATGAAGTGAGTTTTTGCTTAAAACAAGCCAAATTATCTGCCAATGGGGTGAGAAAAATAATCTGGTTTCTGTTTGGGACAGAAACAAGATTTCAAACAGAAACAAGATTATTTTTCTCACCCCATTGGCAGATAATTTGGCTTGTTTTAAGCAAAAACTCACTTCATTATGATTTTTGGATTGATTAGGACTGGAAACAAGACAAAAATACTAAGTAAGAGATTTGGTTAACAAAGACTAACAGAGGAAAAAGAACAAAACATGAAGTTATGAAACAAAAACAAAAAAATATCTATAAAACTGTTTTTGAAGGATGCATCTGAAATTATGCTGAATTACTGCCAGTTTTTTTTTTTTTTTTTTGCAAACCTGGAGCCAAAATGTTCATTCAGGAATGTCAGTCTTATCTAAGCGCGGGACGTTTCCCAGCGTGCAGAGGCACGTCAACAGCTGAAGATCTCAACTGAAGCCACAATACATCAAGAACTTGATTCAAGAGAAGGACATTTTGAATGTAACCTTTAATTCGGTCCTCAGAGTCGCAGAGGGAAAGTTTTGGCAGAGCTGCTCCACAACATTTTTTCAGGGAACAGTCCACTGAAATCACGCCAGACCCATAAAACCCTGCAGTTTAAAACAGATTTGGCCTTGAACTGATTCGTAACAGAGGGTTCATTGTGCATTTCTATGAAAGCTGAATAACAACGGGATTCGTTTGAGAACTTCATGTTTTCTGAGAACTATACATATTTGACTCCACATCGTTTTCACATAAACCCTTAAAGAGTCCGAGAGACTCCCAAAAGCAGCAAAAGTCAAACATTAAAGACGCTAAATAAGTTTGTGCTAAGCCATAAATCTACAACTCTGAGAGGGACTGCAATGCTTTTTAGGAAGGGGTCGTGACCTCCGGCTCCTGCGTGTCGCAGCCACACTCGCGGGTCAGCCTCGCCGAGGACAGAACCAGACTGCTCCATTCATCCACATAGACGAACGGGACGATGTCGTGAGCCGTTGGCTTACAGCACTGTGGAAGACATGAAGATCAGAAGAGCTCATCTGAAGCGTTTCATCAGTGTAACACACACACACACACACCTGCGCAGACGCGCTCTTAGCGCAGACGCTCGGCCCACAGGTTCGGCACTGGACGAAGGTCACGCTCTCCGGATAAACCACCCAGCGGTCCCAGCCCAAATCTGACATAATGACACAAGAGAGGGTCATAATTCACCGCAAAGCAAGAGGAAAGAATCATGTCTAAAGGAAACAAAGCCTCGCTTTCATTACATTGTGCTAATATTTATTGTAGTTGTACGGCCTTCATTATTTATGCATTTACAGTTTCGCAACTAAACCTCATTGACCTCATTTGAAGACTCACCTTTCATGAAGACCTGAGAGGAATATTTACAGCAGGTGGAGTTTCCAGAGTCCTCAGGGATGGAGGAATTACCTGCGGAAGAGAGACGAGGTTTACTCGTGAACCTTTACCTGAGTCTGAAATCTGGGGGTCGTACCTGTGGAGGACGGGACGGCGCTCTTCAAAGAGTCTCTCCACTGCTCACGCAGAAGACCCATCCAGGACACGGACACACGGGGCTCCTGCTGGAGGTTCAGAGATTCCAGAAGGACTTTCCTGATTTCCAGTTCTCCTCTGCATCTGCAACAAACACACACACATCACCACGTCTTTGCTTGGCAAACAGCTGCCAAATATTCGGGCTCAGGGTTCGACCCTGTCAGAAGACACCGGGGAAGTTGCCCTCGTTTATATTTACAGAGCATTACGTGCGTCTGTGGAGTCTGTACTCAACGTAACGGTGGTGTCAGGAGAAACTAGAGTGTCTGATAATAACCAGTAATGCTCTTTCGGTCAGTCCAGCGTGATCAGGTCACGGAGTCTCAAATGGAAGAACAGCATGTGATTGTAAAGAGGTCCAGCATCCAAATATCAGCCTGAACTCCTATAAAGACTGATCACACTGTCACCAGATCGTCTACTAACAGCTGTAAAAGTGCATGAAACTCTCACCAAAACTGAGCAGAAGTCTTGAAAACAAGATCTTCGATTCACTCGACACGGCTCTTACCTCTTAGTTTTCAGAGCAGATGATGATGATGATGATGATGATGATGATGATGATGATGATGAGGACGAGGCCTCGGGAGAAGGATGGAGAACAAACATCTTCCCGAGAGGAAGGCCGAACAGCACGACTGCGACACACAACGCCAGACGCATGTCTGCGGACTCAGAGTTAGCGCTCGTGTCTCGTGAAGGACGCTCTCTGCAGGCGAATGAATGGATTTTGTTTGGAGTGGCCTGGGAAAGCAGGGATTTATCTACTTCGGCCAAGCTTGGCCTTGGAATACTTTACACTGTTTTCATGTTGAGCGAGTGTGATGGTGTTGAAAAGGAGGTGGAGATTGAAGAAAAACACCAGCGAATTCTATCATACGGTTACATGGTAGCAATGATAATAAACTCTAACCTGCAGGAGGACAGACGGCAGAGAGGAACGACAGAAGAAGCCATTGACGAAACACGCCTGCACCTGTGTCTTGGTTCTTTAATCACAGATTAATCTCAGTTTCCCAATAAACTCTCAAACGCCCTGAGAATCATTTCACATAAAACAAGAGTCACAAATCAAAACGTCAATGTTTTCTCATCGCCTCTGAGTTGATCTCGAACTGAAGAGGTTTTCATTTTTCTGTCATTTCTCATGAGAAATGCGAAGCTGTTGCTCTTCTGACCTCAGATGAACCGAATCAAAGGAACGCTGCCGTGTTTGTCCTTGACTGAAACTCCCTCGCGAATTCCACACCTGCGTGTGAACGGCCATCTAAAGAAAGAAACAACCGTCCTCATTCTGAGAAATCTGAGCCATTTCAGGACAACTTTATATACTTTTATCCACTGCTGGACGGTCAAGAAACGTGTTTTCTGCTGTAACCATTTATTCACATATTGGTCAAAAACAATGTTGTTTTCCATTCTTACACTTCCATCCCCAATCCTGAATATGTGCGGCATTATCTCAACCCCGTCACAGAACATTTATACGCTCGAAATATGAATAAATAAATCAAATCTGGTAGAATTCTTTGTTTTTATACATTAAAGCCGTGATGATTGGTCTGATCTTCAATGACAAACATTTACGAATAAATGAATGTTTTATTTTTATATCCATGAAGTTCTGTGACTCGATAATTAGATGTCAACCATGAGGACAGAGGGCTCAAAACACACGGAGCGATGGCCTTTAACACACTCTTTATCCGTCTATTCTGGGTTGGCGCCGAGCCGCGGTATTAACCCTAATCCAGCCGCGGCTGGTGTGGATGAGCTCCAGCTCTCCATCTGTCTCTGAGGGCATGCTGGGACTCTGACGGGTGAGTGTGACGTTCGGTCCTTTTATACAGAATTAGAGCTAATTACTCGAGAACAGAACGAATATTGTGTTCATAATCAATTAGTCTCAGAATGAAATGACCACATTATTTCTGAATCTCTGTGAAAGTGAGATCACAAGCGTTCACTGTCAGACACTTTTACTCATCGGAGAGAAACTGATTTCACGTGTTCTCACAGCAGACGGAGCGTGACATGGGATGTGGAGTCACCAAATCACACCAGCAGCAGCAGCTGAAGCCATGCGGTCAAGGTGCGTGAAGAAAACAGTTCAGAGATTGAGTTTCTGACATTAATGTCTTTCCTGAGAGACGAGCTCACTTCTGTCTGTCTCTGTCTGTCTGTAGGGAGCGTCTCAGTTCCAGGTTATTCTTCCTCCTTTATTTCAGTAAGTCTCATTGTTGTCAGTGAAAGTGAATGAAAGTCAAACTCTGTTTCTCTTGTTTCTCTCACATGCAGCCGCCACAGGTCAGACAGATCACATGATCAAAGAGTCATCACTGTCCCTCTCATCTGCTGCTGACCTGACTCTCTCTCTCTTTCTCTCGGTCCGTCTGTTTCTCTCTTGGTCTGTCTTTCCATCCATTCATCTGTCTGCCCTTTCTGTACATCCATTTGTCCGTCCGTCTATCTTTGTGACTCTTCATCCATCTGTCTGCCTCTCCATCCATCCATCCATCCATCCATCCATCCATCCATCTGCCCTTTCTGTACATCCATTTGTCCATCCATCTTTCTCTCTGTCCATTCATCTGTCCGTCCATCCATCCGTCTGTCTGTCTGTCCATTCATCCATCCATCTCTCTCTGTACATCCATCCATCCATCCATCCATCATCCATCTGCCCTTTCTGTACATCCATTTGTCCATCCATCTTTCTGTCTCTTCATCCGTCCATCCATCTGTCTCTTCATCCATCTGTCTGCCTCTGTCCATCCATCCATCCATCCATCCATCCATCCATCCATCCGTCTGTCTGTCTGTCCATTCGTCTATCCATCTCTCTCTGTACATCCATCCATCCATCCATCCATCCATCATCCATCTGCCCTTTCTGTACATCCATTTGTCCGTCCATCTTTCTGTCTCTTCATCCGTCCATCCATCTGTCTCTTCATCCATCTGTCTGCCTCTCTGTCCATCCATCCATCCATCCATCCATCGGTCTGTCTGTCCATTCGTCTATCCATCTCTCTCTGTACATCCATCCATCCATCCATCATCCATCTGCCCTTTCTGTACATCCATCCATCCATCCATCCATCCATCCATCCATCATCCATCTGCCCTTTCTGTACATCCATTTGTCCGTCCATCTTTCTGTCTCTTCATCCATCTGTCTGCCTCTCTGTCCATCCATCCATCCATCCATCCATCCATCCATCCATCCATCCATCCATCCGTCTCTCTGTCTGTCCAGCGATGCGGGCGGCGCTGCTCATCCAGCGCTGGTACCGTCAGTATGCGGCGCGGCTGGAAATGCGACGCCGCTGCTCCTGGAACATCTTTCAGTCTATAGAGTATTCTGGACAACAGGATCATATCAAGGTGAAAACATGTTCTCTACAGTCACGTCTCTCCAGCGGTAACAAAGCACAGACTTACAGTCACAGATCCTCCAGAGACTTCTGATCCGCCGGTTACTGTTCTGTCAAGTCGTAAATGAGCACAATCTTTCAGCGTTAACATCCGCGTTCTGCGTCTTTACACATGAAACATGCTCGTGCTGTTTGTGTCTTCACAGCTGTATAACTTCTTCGGTTACCTGATGGATCATTTCACTTCTGCCAGCAGCCAAAGTAAGAAACTTCTCAAGCTCTTCAACTGTGTCTCGTCTCATGAAGTGATCGGAGTAACCGAGTCCGTCTCTCTCAGGGAATCTGGTCTCCCAGATGTTTCGCGAGAGTGACGCGTTTCAGGACGTGGAGTGGGAGAAACAGTTCTGTTACAAGGACATTGAGGTTCCAGACGTCTACGCCGGCCCACATCTCTCCTTCCCGCTGACCATCTCCAACGTCACTGAGCTGGTGGACGCCTTCAAAAACAAACAAGTACGATCATTTCTATGGAAGCAGCAGAATAGCTCCATGTACAGGTCACAGAATCAGCACAGAACCGTGGGACTGAATGAATGTCTTTATCGTCTGTCCGTGACAAGCTCTTGTTGGATCTTCTCTTTAGAAGCTTCACGCCCGGTACGTCCTGCAGCTGCTGGGCAAGACGTGGACGCTTCTGCGCTTGATGCCCAACATCAGTCACGTGTGCACCTGCAAGCACAAAGAGATCACCATCTGTGGTGAGAAAACACATCCACGCCTCATTCTCAGGCTGTCTTACGACGTAACACGTTTTTAAGCCGACAAAATGTAATTTAATTCTCATGCAGGTGACTTACACGGCCATCTGGAGGATCTGCTGTTGGTCTTTTACAAAGTCAGTAAAATTCTGATGCCCACAATTCACTGCGTTTGAATGTGCCAGTAACAGATTTTTGTTCAACACTAGAATGGTTTTCCTTCAGCGGAGACGCCGTACGTCTTCAACGGTGACTTTGTGGACAGAGGGAAAGAGTCCATGGAGATTCTGTTGGTTCTGTTTGCGTTCCTGTTGCTGTATCCACACGACGTGCACCTGAACCGAGGAAACCACGAGGACCACATCGTTAATCTGAGGTGGAGATCTTGTGGATAAACATAAGACAACCTACATTTGTATTTACAAGCAACAAATTCAGGTAGAAATGTATTTATGTGTGTTTTAAATGAGATTGTAAGATGGAAACGTTTTTCATTTTTTGCAGATACGGCTTCACTAAGGAAGTTCTAGGGAAATATCAGGTGAGTGAAATGTCTGCCGCTCATCTCTAAAGACAAGAAGGACAATAACTATCATGATAACAATAAAGATATAGTTATTCTAAATATAAAAGAATAGAAGAGTCCACAGCACAACAATAACGAAAACGTCACTGAGGAACGATATCACTTTCAGAATGATTTTTTTTCCAGTTGATGAACGATAAAAACACTGACAGCCAATCAGAACCCATCCTGCTTTAAAGGGGTGGTTGATTATGATTTCACTTTTTTAACTTTAGTTAGTGTGTAATGTGTGTAATTGTTTGAGCATAAACAACATCTGCAAAGTTACGACGCTCAAAGTTCAATGCAAAGAGAGATATTTTCTTTTACAGAATTCTCTGTTTAAGGACTACAACGAGCTTCTTCCCGGGTTGGTGACATCACAAACCCTAAAATTTACATAAACCCCGCCCCCGAGAACACACAACAAAGGGGGCGGGGCCATGTTGGGCTGCTTTAGAGAAGAGGAAGAGTTGTTTTTGTAAATGCCGTCATTTTACGCCGGACTGCTTCACAAACGAGGGTCAATTCAACACAAAAGATGAACATGACGGCACATGCTAGTGGATGAGTTGAATCAACTCCACAGCAACTACATCAATTTATCCACTAACCATTCAGAAACGTCTAAAAGTTGTAACTTCTTCCTGAGTCTCTCCATCAGTGTCGACTCCGGTTTGAACAATGTAAGGCTGAACACCGTTACTGACAATCCTCATTTTGGCTGCGTGAGATTCTCCAGCTTTGTTGTTGTTGAGCTGTTAAAGCTCCGCCCCCTTCTGGAAAGCAGCAGCTCATTTGCATTTAAAGGGACACACACAAAAACAGCGTGTTTTTGCTCACACCCAAATAGGGGCAAATTTGACAAGCTATAATAAATGATCCGTGGGGGATTTTGAGCTGAAACTTCACAGACACATTCTGGAGACACAATAGACTGATATTACATCTTGTTAAAGGGGCATTATAAGACCTCTTTAAAGAGCTTGAGCATGTGAAGACACAGATAAAGACTGCAGCACTTATAAGCAGAACGATATCGTCCGCTTGTGTGGATGATAATGTAGTTATTGTTATAGTTTGTTCAATCCTGCTTCAAAGTTTAGCTCCAACCTCCCCAAACTCCCCCGCTTGCAAGTTTCTTGTGATCCTGGAGACCTTCGTTAGCTGGCTGAGCTTCGTTTAATTAGGATTAGAGCTAAAGTCTGCAGCCCTCCAGCAGGATTGCACACGCCTACTCTAAGAGGATTCACACCTTCCACTCGTCTGTCCATTCACACTTTCACAGACACACACTTCACTATTCTTATTCCTAACTCTAACGATTATTAAAAC